>NW_003550409.1:0-1134 GCF_000090795.2 Amphimedon queenslandica | reverse complement strand
TCACTCTCATAATAATAATAACAATAACAATAATAATAATGATAATAATAATAATAATAATGGAACACCAACTATGCTCAGGTATTAGGGTGGATTAGGACTCATCTAACTTTCTCAACTTTGAGAGCCACAATCTTATGTCTTAGGGGCACACGTACCAAATGGAGGTCAATGAATATGGCTGACAGTTTCCCCCTTAACATTATTATGCACTAAAATGAACAAATTACTATTACTTTAATTTTTTCCAACACTATTTCTAGTCCTAAACTACTTTTGTCCTACTTGGTGTATTTTGGTTAGTTTATAATAATAATAATAATAATAATAATATTAAAAATAATAATAATGATAATAATAATAATAATAATAATAATAATAGTATTCCTTTCTCACTCTCAATAATAATAACAACAATATATATACAATAATAATAATAATAATAATATTCCTTTCTCACTCTCATAAAAATAACAATAACAATAATAATAATAATAATAATAATAATAATATTAATAATAAAATAATAATTAATAAATAAAAATAATAAAAATATTCCTTTCTAACTCTCATAAAAATAATAACAATAATAATAATAATAATAATAATAATAATAATAATAGTAAATAAATAAAAATAATAAAAAAATAAAAATAATAATAATAATAAATAATAATAATAATAACAAATAATAATAATGATAATAATAATAATAATAATAATAATAATAATAAAAATAATAATAATAGTAAATAAATAAAAATAATAGAAAAATAAAAATAATAACAATATTCCTTTCTCACTCTCTTAATAATAATACCAATGATAGTAATAAAATAATAAATAATCAATGAAACTAAAAATAATAATAATATTCCTTTCTCACTCTCATAATTATAATAACAATAATAATAATAATAATAATAATAACAAATAATAATAATGATAATAATAATAATAATAATAATAATAATAATAATAATAATAGTAAATAAATAAAAATAATAGAAAAAAAAATTAAAAATAATAATAAATAATAATAATAATAACAATATTCCTTTCTCACTCTCTTAATAATAATACCTATGATAGTAATAAAATAATAAATAATAAATGAAACTAAAAATAATAATA
>NW_003550408.1:2517-3530 GCF_000090795.2 Amphimedon queenslandica | reverse complement strand
TTAATTTTTTGTATGCATGGTTTCACTACAAACTGCATGCCAGTAAGTACATGTACATGTATTATTTATTTAATTAATTGTTTATAGGATCATTTCAAATGTTGATCAAGTTTATGTCAAGTTTTAAAGCTCCTGAAGGACATTGTAATACAGCGAAAGTATATATTTATTTACATTTATCTATGTGTTGCTTATTTATTTTATAGGAGCAGCTGCTCAATCAATCCTATTCTAGTTTATTACTGAAATCAATTAAACACGGCAAGTGTATTTACATGTACCTGTATACACTGTAGTTTGCTAATTGTTTATACAATGTAGTTTATAAATTAATTTCATTGTTAGGTTTCTAAGATTATCTTTACTCGAAAAGATCTCATTACTATTACTCGTCGAATATAAATATTATCCAAACTAAACCTTACCCATTATTATGTAAGCGTTACATCATGTGACCATATGTCATGTGACTATCATTGGTAGGTTTTGTTAAGACCCTTCATGAAGAGTCTTTCCTTGAAGTGCTAGTTCATGTAGGGTAACATCATTGCTACTCTGAGTATACTGAGTTTTACTAGTTTTGGTTATTATAGGAGTCAGTGCAACTGATGAAGCTCATGTATAGGTGGGTGTGGTTTAGAGTAGGAGTGGCTTTTAATCATAAGTTTCGTTTTATGTCGTTATGCTACGTAGATATAATTTTTTTAATTATGAGCATTAAAAAAATGAGCCAATTTTTGAAAAAAAAGGCTGTGGTTTATGCTTTTTCTGAAACAACAGCTCTGAAATCACCCCAATTTTTATTACATTTTCTGATACACATTGATGCCCTTATGCTATGCAGAAGTTTGAACTATTTCTGGCAAATAATTTCTTGAGTTATGAGCATTTTTAAAAATGAGCCATTTTTTAAAGAATACCCAATAGCCCATGCTTTTTTTTGAAAATGGCTCTGAAATCACCCCCAATTTTTTATTACATTTTCTGATACATATTGATGTCCTTATGCTATG
>NW_003550408.1:0-1953 GCF_000090795.2 Amphimedon queenslandica | reverse complement strand
TCTTATCCTGTGTACTTCAGTACTACTGTACTAGTCCTCAAGATACACCCACTCACTGGCATCAGAAGATATTCTTCCTCAATGAACCCATACAAGATCAAACAGGTGGGTCTGGTTTAAGACTAATGTACTTATTACTGTCTATACTTATTAATTGGGTGAAGGACAAGTCAGTATATCAAATATTGTCTGTTTGTATGTACATGTACATACATTACTCCTAATTATACGTTATATTATTATCTTTATTTTGTAATATTATTAGGTGGTTTATTATGTGGTAGTATCAGTTGCTATAATAACAAGGATTGTTCAAGATCACTTAATATCAAGATACAGATGATGTTATTTCCACTCTCAAAAGAATCCCACTTAGTATTAATGATACCAGAACACATACACACTGTCATCATGTGTTACTGTTTGTACTTTTTCTTGATTTTATTGCACTTTTAGTATTATCATGTTTTTGAAAAAAATTTTGAAATAAATATGTCTGTTAAAAATTTGGCTTAATACAGCAGCATTTTATATTATTATTACATATAAAGAATGTTTTTAATACTAGTAAAATTTAAGATATGTTCATACTGCAGCATGTCATGTGATGTTTTTAAAGTTCTGAGTGTGCTCTGCTCTTTCTCATATCTATAAGTAAAAGTATGAATACAGTATATGGTAGTGATGCATCACTTACTTTCAGCTACTGCCTTTTGGTCAATGTCTTTGAGAGCCTTTTCCAATGAAGTCCATGTTGCTCCTCCTTTATCATCTACTTTATCAGCTCTCTGTAGCCATGCGTGCAAACATGTTCTCAGGCGATCATTAACATTGTTCTCGTTATCTTCATAAGCATTCAAAGTGTTTTCAAGCAAACCCAACCTAAGGCAGAGCCTGTGCCAAGTACTGGCATCATAATTATTTTTATTTAATGATGATAAGACTTGTTCCAAATTTGTTGGGTCCAAATTTTTCTCTATAGGAACCATAAGATTTATATTTATTTAGTTTATAAAAACACTTACCTACACGTGCAGCTACATGCTCATCATTTTTGTCATTATCCTCAACTACAGAGTAAATTAGCATCATGTTGCAATGAGTATTATAATGAAACTTACTTGAGTTGGTGTAAAATGTAACTCTGACTGGTTGTGAAGCACCTATTAGCTGCAGTGCTACTAATTTCATGACTGGATATCCAGGACCTTTCCAACATAGCATAAACTGCATGTTGCTTCGAATACTATTTTGCTTTAAGAGGTGGTTTTTGTGATACTGAAAGCAGATATATTAAATAACATGATAATTATTATTATTATATGTTTTTATTTTAACTTACAACAAGTGGTGATATTTTTTCTATAATATCCCAATCTTGCAGTGATGGTAGACTTAGTATTATTGCTGTACTGTTTTCGTCAAACACAACATCTGTTTTTAATGTTTCTTGTGTCCAATCTGCATAATCAGCAAGCAACTATAGACAAAGAGCATTCACACATAAAAGGATGAGTCCGCACACTTACTTCATCAACAATAGCATCTGGAAAGCTCTTGTACACTAAGTAGCTGTAGTTCCAAAGATATTTCCCCTTTGGGTATTTCTTATAATACAGAACTCCATAAAAGCTAATATCAGCAGTTGAGGCAGCAGACACACCACTGAAGTGATTCAATGAAATATATACATAAGGACCATTGAGAGTGAAATTGGAATAATCCTGAAACATGAAGGTCATATTCTGAGTAGGGGTATCATCTGCCATAAAGACTTTAATCTCTGAGGATTTTACATTTCCTCCAACACTATGCTGTATCCCTAACAGGACAGGATTAACAAAATCTCTACTACTGGATATCCAATACACGGCACTGGCTGGCTTCCATGTATCTGAATCAGGATAAATGTATGGACCAGAAATACTAACACGAACAGTAATTTCAGCTATA
>NW_003550402.1:2140-3536 GCF_000090795.2 Amphimedon queenslandica | reverse complement strand
CAGTTATGCTTACATTCCTATAGGTTCATCAGTTTTGTACTAATGTACCACCACTAATGAACATTACATTGAAAGGATGTACTAAGGATAACTGTTATTCAACAACAAATGTATCCATAAGCAATACTTCTTATAATAACATTTCACTTGTTGTTCAATTTCCATCAAATAAAACACTGGATACTAATGCTATCTTGTACTATCAAAATGGATTTACAGTTCAAAGCAACACTATAACAATCAGTAAGTAATACACAATTAATACATTATGATATTTACTTATTTTAAGGTACTCATGATCTTCAGGAATTCACATTGATTAATATCACATCAAATTCTGCTTGTCTTCAGTTTCAGTATGTCAGTGGCAGTACACCTTATATTGATGTGATTCTGCTTGCTGATGACGTAGACTATATTATTGATGGCTTCAATATATCTCCCAATGATCAGTTGAATTTTATTCAGTGTATTACTAACATACCAGCTGGTAATAACTTAACACTGTATGCATGTGAATGGGCAACCATATATACTTGTCAATCTAATTCTCCTGCTGTAATAACCGGTATTAATATTACTAATGACTCTACATCTTCAGTTCTAATGTCATCAGTTCATTCATCATCAGTATCACTCACATCAACAGTATTGACTACTCCATCAATGATGTCTGTACCATTATCTACTTCACCAGCAGTAACTACTTCATCAGTTCCAACTACTTCATCATCTACTTCAATAACTTCATCAATGACGTCTTTACCAACAAAAATCTCTACTTTGGTTGTACCAATTCCATCAATAATGTCTGAATTTGAAACATTTCCTTCATCAGTGCTAACTACTGTAACTACTTTAACAGTACCACAAGTTACAAGCAGTACCATCATAAGCAGTACTACAGATACTCGTACAATAAGTATTTCTTTTATTCCTACCACTAGATTAACTAGTACATTAGTGACAGGTACAGTGTATGTTCATTTGTGTAGTTATAATGTACTTTATTGTATACATAGCTACTTCTGAATCAACTGCTACATCTCCACTACCTTCATCCATTACTTTACCATTTCTAACTTCTTCATCTTCATCACTATCTTCTTCATCCATTACTTCACAAACTTCTTCATTCGTAACTTCTTCTTCAACCCCAACTCCTTCATCAACAGCTCGTTCATTCATAACTTTTTCATTCATAATTCTACCTTCATTCATAGCTTCTTCATCTATCATAATCCCAACTTTTTCCATATCTTCTTCTTCATCAATTATTGGACTGGCTTCTGGAGCATCAATTGCACTAATAATTATAATAATTGGTATGTACATTATAATCAAATGTTGTCATTAATATGTACATTGTAGTTGTTATAGTAATTGTAGTGGTAGC
>NW_003550402.1:0-1480 GCF_000090795.2 Amphimedon queenslandica | reverse complement strand
ATAGAATAGTAATATAAGGGGGAAGTCAAAATGAAGTACTTATTGCTATTAGTTCTTGCACTAATACAGAGTGTGCTGCCTATGGTGTAGTAGGAGGTAGTAGATAAGTACATATCAAACTACCAGTCTGAGAAATTGTAATTAAGAAAATTGCATGCATACATAATGAGGTATGTAGGATGTAAAGCCACACCTTTATAACATTATTGTCAAATTGCATGGTTGGTTCACTGAACATGATGGCCTTTGTTGTTACTGTAATAATTTTTTGTCAAATTTGCTTTTCTGGTAAGTTCTAATTTTGATATGTAAAATTTCAAACTATTTTAGGTGCAAGTATATCATTCACTATTGTACCAGAGACACAATATGTATATGTCAATGATACTGTGACATTTGAATGTGCTATTAATGTGCCTCAAACTTTTCCCTTTTTTGTGACTTATCCATCAGTTGATGGTTCAGAATCATCCTATCCTGGAATGGCATCACTCCACCTAATAGCAACAAGTGAAGTAAACGGTACAGAAGTTACCTGTAAGGCACCCAATGGAGCTACCACTGAACCAGCATATCTATATGTACAAGGTCAGTATAACACATTCAATGTACTATTATTTCTTACCAAATGGGCAGTAATTGAATGCACTTAATCAATTTTTATCATTTGACAGGTCCACCTGAAAGTGTCAGTAATTTAACAGGATATCAGTTAGATTCTTGTTGTATGTTTATCAGTTGGTATCCTCCATTCACACTACCAGGACTAACAGTACAGTATATAATCAGTGTAGGAACTGATCAACACTACCTTAATGACTCTATCACTAACTACACTTACTGTCCAATGAACCAAACCAATAAACAATATCTGTTTAACATTACAACTACTAATAAAGCTGGGAATGGATCTACTAGTAACATAACTGTTGGATTTCAATCAACAAGTAAGTAATTATACTTATTGAGAGCCTAAAGGGATTATTCTATACAGTAGATGTAGAGTTATATGTAACTGATAAGGAAAGAGGGAATGTAAATTGGACTTTTTATTTCATTGTATCTGTAAGTTCCCTAATGGGATTAATCATAACCAGCTATATGATAAATTTATAGTAATAGTGAATAGTAGTGTTAAATGATGATCGACAGACTATAGTCTTATAATATATAGTCTATATTGTACTTAAAAACTATTGACGGGTATAAAATTTCATAATGTATTAAATTTCATGGATTTCGTGGGTGACTTCTCAACCATGAAAATTAATACCATGGAAATGCTCACTGCGCATGCACAGCACGTGAAAATCAATGACTTACTGCGAGTGCACGTGCAAAAACGTGAAATTTAAACCCCTTGAAATTAAAGAATTAAGAGCTTTTCACTAAAACATGAAATTTTATACCCTCAAAATTTTCTACCTGTACGGTATATCCCATGGTGTGTTTACTGTGTTGTGATTACCTGCTTAAAACA
>NW_003550397.1:1859-3543 GCF_000090795.2 Amphimedon queenslandica | reverse complement strand
ATGAAGTAGAAGATGGTGTTATTGTATTGAGACATATTCCCAGCATACACTGATAAAGGATTACAAGGTGACTGAATAACTGAACTGCAGTCATCAGACACATAATACTGACCAGAGGAGACACTGCAGGAGCTACTGAAGAATAAGAGAACAACCACTAACAGGAGAGACATAGCTACTGTCTGTACTGACTGACTAGTGTATACTTGCAGGCTGTGAGTGATGACTTATATAGACTACTTGTTCTCCAAATATGGAAATCTGATGCATAGTTGTGTACTTAATTAATACAATGCAACTAGAAAAGTCATTCTTTTTAGTTGATCATAATTATTTACTTTTCATTGATAGTATTAATGTCATCTTTACTATAATTGATATTAATTCTCAATTTATGATCTATGATTCCCTAAAGACAATGAGTTAATTATAAAGGAACATGTAACTTGTAGTGCTTTAACTTTGTATTTGTTTAACTTGATCATTTTCTTTTTAACTCTCCTACTCCATTCTCTCATCTTATTTATTGTGGACTGTACATTCAATTAATGGTCATAACCTATTACTGTGCATGTATGTATTTATGTATAGTGTGGTTTATAAGAGAGCAAATAAAACACTTGTTGTGATTCATGCACTAAGTCACTGTCAGTATATGCAGTATCTACAGAAAGCACTTTATTTTGGCGGCACGTTATTTTTATAATTTTGCTGTAAAATTGTAATTGGTGGTTTTTAATTTGGCAATTTTTGTGTACACATGCATTATTGAACATGCCCATTAATGATTGGCAGTTTTAATATTGGTAATTTTGCTTGCAAATTGTTATGCAATCACCAAAATAAAATTCCACCAAATTAAAGTGGTATATGTTATTTTGTACTACAAAAACATGTCACAAGTGTAATATTAAAAATGTTGTATTAATATTGTAAGTGTTGTATATAAGTCCATGGCTTCAGATTTTAGTGATAATAATACAAAAAAGTATACACAACATTAAATAAAAATCATTATCATTAAAAAAAAGGATTATACCTCATTACATTATAAAAGGGAGAGAAAAGGAGAATTAGTTAAAGTGATATTGTGGTTGTATCTGCTTTGCTTCTGTTTACAAGTGAGACTGATGGAATTCTAAGAAGTACACCTGCAGTCATGCTTGCACTTTTAAATTAAATTAAAATATTTCTTAGAATTTTCATATTTGTACCTGTAGTACAAATCTGTGTTCATGACTTACTACAGATGAATATTGACTTGCTATTATCTGTAGTAAACTCCCCACAAAATACTATTAGCTGTAATGGTATTTCCACCAATTGGTGCTACAATTACTACCAGTAATATCAAGAGTACATAATTTATCTATTCTTGGTATTATGCATAGCATTATAACAGGGAAATACGTAATTTGAACTGGAATTTCTATAGAATTTTCAGATTTGTGCTTGTAAAAATCTGTGTATACTACAGTACATTAAGAATTTGCCCATTGATGTACATAAACACAAACCCACACACATTATAGTAATGTACAAGAAATTTACACAGCCACAAAGACACCGCACAGGTGTGCACAAACCACATTTACACAAACTGGAGGTGACTCAAATATTTCATTCTTGGTACATAGACTATATGTAACAGCTATAGGACACACACATATGCACTGTACATTAT
>NW_003550397.1:0-1047 GCF_000090795.2 Amphimedon queenslandica | reverse complement strand
TGTAGCAAATTTCCCACAAAATAGTATTAGCTGTAACTGTATTTCCACTAATTGGTGCTCATGGCTTCCATAGAGTTTCGGCTGTTGTATGGATTCTATGGTTAGCATACTCCACGATTGTTGCAACAGTGTTGTAAGGCTGTTGTATGGCTATATGGAAACCAAGCTATATGGAAACGAGGCCTTAGTGCATTAATCATAACAAGTGTTTTATTTACTAACATTATAAACCACATTATACATAAATACACACATACACAGTAATATTGAGGTTATGCACACTCATGACTAGCCATATACCAGTAGAGCATTTATTCAATGTACAGTCATATAATGATAGAGTATGTCTGTGATTGTACACATAATGGACTTATCATGTAAGTATGACTGCATGGTCATGTAGTCTTTAGTAAACAGGGGCTTTAGTCTGATTTTGAAGCAACTTTAAAATTATTTGTAAAAATCCATTAATTTTGTTATTATTGCTGTTGCTTTGTATTTAATTTCATTAATGTACAGTGCATATGTGTGTTTCCTATAGCTGTTACACATAGTCTATGTACTATGCATAAAAGATATGAGTCATCTCTTGTTGCTTAAGTAGGATAGTTTGTGGTACTGTAGTGTACGTGTGCCTGGCCTCTTTGTGCTATAGACATCTGCTGTATATATTACCACAAAATGTGGAGGCATCATTTAATTATTGTGTTTATGTACATCATGTAATTACTAAATTCTTAGTATGTACTGTAGTATGTTTGCACAAGTACAAATTCTAAGAAATATTCTAAGTTAATATAAAAGTACATTTATGTGTAGGCTACATGTCTTCCTAAAATTTCTGTTTGTTCAAGTACAAGTACACCATGCACCTACCCAATAAACCACAACAGGCAAAGCAGATACAATCATAAAGTCACTCTAACTAACTGTCCCTTTTCCTTTTGATCCTGTTACTTCCAGTAATGTAATGGCCAAATTATGTATTACCCTGTTCTAATGTCACTATAATTAATTTATACCAAGAGTGGACGAATTATGTACTTT
>NW_003550396.1:2643-3543 GCF_000090795.2 Amphimedon queenslandica | reverse complement strand
TGCTATAGTACAGGGACTTTGGCCCAATTTTGGAGCAGCTTAAAGAATTTACAAAAAATTAGTTTTTGATCAGAATGAATTTAAACTTTCTACACAGCATAAGAACACATACATGTATATGCATCAGAAAAAATTATAAAAATGGAGAATTCCCTCCTTTTCATTTTCGGCAAAATTTGGCTCGAGACCATGTACTGTAGTACAGGGACTTCGACCTAATTTTGGAGCAAATTTGGAAATTCATAAAAAATCTAGTTTCGATCAAAATTAGCTCAAACTTTCTACACAACATAAGAACATGTATGTGCATTAGGAAAAGTATTAAAATAGAGAATTGTCTCCTTTTCATTTTTGGCAAAATTTGGACAAAATCACTGTGCTATAGTACAGGGACTTTGGCCTGATTTCGGAATAACTTTAAAAAATTATTAAAAAATTAGTTTTGATTGGAATGAGTTCAAACTTTTTACACAGCAAAAGAACATGTATATATGCATTAGGAAAAAGTAAAAAATGGAGAATTCCCTCTTTTCCTTTTTTTGGCAAAATTTGGCTTGAGACACTTGGCCCAATTTTGGAGCAAATTGAAAATTTATAAAAAAAATCTAGTTACCAGCTCAAACTTTCTACACAGCACAAAAAATGTACTGTATATGTATCAGGAAAAATCATTAATTTTTGGCAACATTTGTACATGTACATGTACATGTACATGTTTATACATGTACATGTAGTCCCTTTTAAAACCTACACATTATAACTTACATTAGTCATTTCTTTAGATGCTAGCTCCAGTACCTTCTCCATGCTGGGGTATATGATCGGCTGCTGACTGTACTCATTGAACTGAACACTGATTGATGAAGCATCAGCTGCATTAGGATTAGTAACAACAGTACC
>NW_003550396.1:0-1488 GCF_000090795.2 Amphimedon queenslandica | reverse complement strand
TACATGTACTATAGCTGGTGTACAGTACGTGTTTTTGGGTAAAATGAAAGTAATGCAAACATTTGAAGCTAAACAAAAATAGCAAAAACAGTCTACTGCAACCTATGCATGTTCTTTTATTGTAGGCATCGAGTCATAATACACACAACATTCAGAACTGGTAACTCCCATAATCAACAGCAACTGGAGTGGAGAGAATTACATTTACAGCATGTTTATTGATTACATGTACATGTACGTGTATACCTCATGTAACCTAATGTACTAGTTGTACATAAAGAGACAATAAACTAAGTACTCGTTCTATACAAACTCCCTAACCTAATATAACCTAATGTGCAATATCTCTTATTATGGCAAAATTACCAAAAACCTTAAATTAATTAACTAAAATTAATTAATTAATTAAAATTAATCAACTTAAATTAATATATTACCGATAGGATTGAGGAGGTCCTCCAGTGGTTCTTCAGGACTAACAGGCCAACAAGGTAGTGTCTTGCTGACTCCATTACAAAACTGACACCTGTAATCAAATAAAGGTTGATTCACCCAGGCTAATGGAACCTACATGAATAGAGAAGAGAGAGAGAGAGAGAGAGAGAGAGAGAGAGAGGGAGGAAGAAGCGAAGGAATGATGATGCAGTTACAGCAATAATAATAATAATAATAAAATAACTCTTTTGTTATTTTTATTCCAATATCTAAGTTTGGGTTCACTATAAATGCTTTATGATAAGTTTTCTTATGTTGTATAAGGTTTTCACACTACATGTACATGTATATGCATTGAAAATTTCATAATCACCTACTATAGTAAAATATACAATGTAATATGAACAAACACAATTAATGTACATGTAAATGAAATATAAAGCACAGTACCACACTGAGCACAGGATATCTACAACAGTACCAGTATACTGTAGTCATTACAGTAACCACAACAATGTCTTTACCTTCTCTTCTTTCTTCTTTTTCTTGTAAACAGCATAAACTGCCAGACAGAGAGTAGCACCCTGAGGGATGTCCCTACACAACACCATAATGAAATAAAAGAAGTGAAAACACACTGAGAGACAATGAAACAAGGAAAGAAATCAAAATTACTGCAAGAGAAAGACAGAGCATATTGTACACAGGTGACTGTCAAACAGGTACATGTACATTGTACATACACGTGCATATAAATACAATATTCAGTATTGTATTATGTAGATCAAGGAATAAATTTTGGGAGACTAATCTAGCTGAAAATGAGAGACTTTAGGACATCTATATAGGCTAAGCATGATAGAGCAAATTCTAATTAGAAATGGGAAATTTCAGGAGACCAAATATGGGTAAAGCCTCTAAACCCCATCTAGATCTAACAGTGGATGTACTATAAAAATTAGAGCTGAAACAGATATCCTGATTATCCGGATATCCGTTTATAAATTTAGTATCCGGATAGTAATTTTTGACAAATAGGATAATTAAACTTAA
>NW_003550395.1:2005-3544 GCF_000090795.2 Amphimedon queenslandica | reverse complement strand
ACATTAAATACAACTTCAGCCATTACATTAACATGGAGTCCACCAACTGCTGTAGTACCAATTAGTTATAGTATTAATAGGAGATGTAGGAGATTATGCAAATCATCAGTCACCAGTACTAGTGAAACATCAGTTTCATCACCACATACTTCAACTGGCATACCTTCTTACAGTCAATGTGGCTTTGATCTTATTGGAGTATATGGAGCTGAGATAGCTTATTTGACTACTAATTATTTAGCTATTACACTATCAACTGGTAAGAGAACATTATAGCAATGTTTATAGTCATTACTTTGTATAGCCCCTACTGCACCAGTGGGTGATATTATATTCTCATCAGTAGAGTCAGTGTCAATGACTGTCTCATGGGATGAAGTACCTTGCAATGGAAGGAATGGACCAATCACTGGATACTACCTCACATACACTAACATCACTTCAAACACTAGTTATACTGTTAATATCACTGGAGGAGACAACAGAATATATAATCTCACAGGATTAATACCATATACTAACTATACTGTGAGTATAATGCCTTATAATTATAATATGACTGGACCAGCTAGACAAGAAATGCAAATAACTGCTAAATCAAGTAAGTCAATAAAATATTGATCAGTTTAAAGGGATTTGACACAGTTTCTAGGCCTGTTGTGATAGCTGATCTGATAGTACATGCAAGGACACCAACTAAAATAAATATTGTATGGTATCCTCCTACAATACCTAATGGTATCATTATAGTATATGAGATAAGATATAGAGGGTCTACCAGTACTGGTCCATACAATATAACTAACACTACTAACACTTATTACAGTATAGTAGGATTGATGCCTAATACTAGTTATACTATTGGAGTGAGAGCATATACTAGTATTGGACCAAGAGAATGGACTAATAGAGACTATACTACTGCTAAAATACGTAAGTGATTTGATGTTACTTTAATTCTTATTAATTATATAGCTGTCATTGAAATCTTTTCTATAACAAAGCTCAATTTTACAGCAGTGAGGGCTGAGTGGGGTTCAGTTCCTGAAGCTAGTCTTTATACCATCTATTATGAATCAACTAGTAGCTCCTCAAGAAAGAAGAGACAAGTAGAGACAGGAATGAGAATATTCCCAGGTGATACTACTGAAGGTCTAATAGGAGGATTAGATCCTAATCTGAACTACTTGTTCTCTATATCTACATCATTTAATGTTAATGGAATCGTTTATGAAGGAGAGAGGACTCAACCAATACCAGGTACATGAGAAAAAATTTACTACTGTATAATAATTGCATGTAATTAGGTGTCACTCTAACTTCTACTGTAGCATCAAGCACTTCAATAGTATCAACTTCACAAACTTCAGGTAAGTAACTAGTGATTATTAATCACACAATAGTCATATTGTACAGGTGCTCTATTACTAGTATTTCTAGTTCTAATTCACCTTATTTAGGTGTTACTCTAAATCCTACTATTGTATCAAGCACTTTATCAATCATTACTGTTACAGGATCATTAACAAGTAAGACAGT
>NW_003550395.1:0-1322 GCF_000090795.2 Amphimedon queenslandica | reverse complement strand
CTACTGAACTCAATGTATCATGTTGTAGTACAAACAATAATAACAATGGAAGGCATGAAGAAATTGGATGTAAGTTGACCTATATTAACAGTATTGTATATACATAGTAGACACTATTCAAGAGGCAACCTACAGTACTGTAATGAAACCCATACTGCCAGTGATAGAAGAGTTTCCTGATGATGTGAGATCTGAAGAAGGTCATCAGGTTCTTTTTGAAGTTAAAGTTAAAGTTAGGGGAAACTCAAAACCATCTTTTAATTGGTATCATAATGGAGAGCCAGTGACTGATGATTATACTCATGAGCTGAGAGGAGATGGTAGTCTACTGCTAGTGAGTGTTGAGGAGAAACATAAAGGAACATATCGTTTTGTTGCTAATAATGATGCTGGAACAGTTAGTCAACAAGTTGTACTCACAGTTGCAGTGGAGGGAAGTGATGAGAGCAGATTGTTACATGGGGACTCATCCAGTGCTAAGATTGGTATGATTCCTGTTGATAAATTTGGAGAATTTGTAGCTAAAGGACATGCTAAAGGAAACGAAGGATTTAGAAACCAATTTGGGGTAAGACGTTTATCTTTATTTCTTTTTTATATCTGTCTCATATTTCTCGTTTCATTCATGATTCTATATCTTCTATGTTATTTTTGTTAATAGATGTTGGATAGTGGTGAGAGTGAACACACAGTGACAGTTGGTCTTACTCCAAGCAATAAACTGTTGAATCGCTTTGCAAACATTGTAGTCTGTGAGTTACCACTAAAACAACATTGTCATTGAAAGATACACTTACCATATAATGCATTATTGTTATTGTTGAGAACATTGGCTACTATTATCAAATGAGCTTTGATATACACAGTACTCCAAAGCTATCCCATTAACTGTTATTCACTTATGTACATTAGCTAATAGTTTAATTCATTCATTACAACTCATATAAAATTATTATTTCATACAGATGATGACAATCGTATTACACTAAGACCAATGTCAGGCCATAAGGATTGTACAAACGAGTATATCAATGCATGCTTCATTAAGGTAAGTGAATAAATATCATGTATTATCATGACATACATAGTTTAATATTATAATGTATTAGTGCATACTAAGATATTGTTGTTGGTTTGTGATGAATTTGTTTTGACATTAGGATTACTCTAATCAATATCAGTATATAGCAACACAAGGTAAGCAAGTTACTATTTCCCATACATTGTTTATCACAAGTTGACAGTCTTAATGGACTGAAAGACATACATGTAATTGATCATCACTTTCAATAACAAGGAATCATAAACTACTGATAGTCAGA
>NW_003550394.1:2254-3547 GCF_000090795.2 Amphimedon queenslandica | reverse complement strand
GCGTGGTACGGCATGTAGCTACATTCAGTGTTTCTGAACCACTCTGTGAAATGTATCAACAGCTGCCACCCAAAGCGTGTCACAGCAATTGAGCATAAAGATCAAGTGACTTTCATCACTCTTAGATCTTTAATAAGCTGCCACCCAATACGTGGTACAGCACCAAATAGTTAAAGTCACCCTGTATTCAACTGTCATAATGTCATTACATGTCATATGGTACATGACCAGTTTGTATAGTTAGTATTGTCTGTTTTAATTAAAACATTTCTCACAAACTGCCATTAGCATAATGTGCTGCAAAGGTTTAGGCAAATGTCACAAATGTGGACAGTTTGTCTACAACAGAGAGTGAGAGGGAGTATTCACATACTCAAGTGGCAAAATATGATAAGCATACAATGAGTAATTACAAACAAACAAGATGCAGTTGTACTTTAACCACAAATAATGAAACTAAAATATCTTAAGTAGTAATTGCACTATATTAACGAAAATAGAAGACATGGTATAAAATTATTTATAACATCAAAGACAAAGATCTTACCATTTTGTATTAAGCTAAAGAAAACTAAACTAAACAATTTCACTCTAAAATAGCAAGGCTAAAATGTCATTACACTGCTTTTAATCAAGTACAGGTATCACTAAATCATAGTGATTACGATTAATGTGGTACAGATACAACATGACTTTCATGGGTGTCATGCAAGTTTCGTTAGTGAACCGAGGCACATAAGTATGCCAATCACGGTAATTGGAATATTCTGAAAATACCATAATCTTAACTTGAAACATTGTGGCAGCTGCAAATACCTCATATTCAGTTGACCATGAGGTTTCTAAATAGAGTTTATGTCTGTTTATGTGACTCCTCACTGCTTTTAATGCATCAATATCGTAATAAATTCCTGCACGAACGAGTCTACCAAAGGCAAGAACATTGGCAGGGTCAAGCATGAAGTTAATTAAGGACATACGGACTGCAAAATGATTGTCTTCAGTACCAGTAATGGCTTCTGAAATTGTCCTATAGAAACATGCCCCATCACCGACAATCTCATCCCGAATATGAGGAGCTATTTCTCTGCAAGGAACCTGTTTGACAGCATCAACACGTTCAACAACTGCAATACCAGAAAGCTTTGATATAATTGCAACTGCTTTCTGTACCCAATCTCTATTTGTAGAAGGAGGTGGTAACATTTCATGCAAAACCTTTGAAGCACCATTGGTCTTTTCTTCATCAATTAAACAGTCTGATTCAAGACTGTGAAATGATTTTGTCTCTAC
>NW_003550394.1:0-1730 GCF_000090795.2 Amphimedon queenslandica | reverse complement strand
AGGAGTGAGTGAGCTGTCCATAGCCCTTTTCCTATTTCTTACATTATCAGGGCAATCCCATTTGTGACATGGAAAATTGGGACATGCACACGATTCAACCACCGTTTCATCACTTAGGGAACATTCAAAGTCATAACAATCATCGTCATATTCAGATACATTGTCATCACTTTTGGATGCATTGATGTCACAGGAGGTATCAATTCCAGTAGCAGTATCACAGGTTCTCCTCAGTGGACAAATCTTGTGGGACGTCCTTCTGTGGTCTGTTGAGCCACATTTGCATTTGTCAGTCGAGGCATCTGCAATTACTTCTTCAGTAGATGCATCCCTTCCATAATCGTGATTCATTGCACTCTCTTTTACAAACAATTGCCTGCGTTGATGTTCAAAGACTTTACGCTTTCTCTTATAAAGCTTCCTCCTTGCTTTAGCAACATTGGTCTTCTTGCTTTCTATATCAAAAAATCTATCTGCATTCAGCTTCTCCAAGATAGATGGAAGATTCTGAACAACAGGAAGGCACATCCGCTTAAGGATGTCAAGAATCCAGTGGTACTGAGGACCACGTTTTGTAAAAAGATAGGTCATGCAACCTTGAATGAGACCTATGTTGGTAGAAACATGGTAGTGAAGACGTGCAAGGTTCCAATTTTTGGACCTATACCTAACAAGCACATTGTGCGAAGCTTCAACAGGGTTTGTTGTGACTTTACCTATTTCAGGATGTATCAATACATCAGCCAGACCTGCCTTTTCTTGACACTCTAACTTGTAAGCTAGGGTATGAAAAGGACACTTCAAAACTTGGTCACTTTTGTAAGGTTTTCCATGGCATTTTAAATTGTATTTATCTGTACAAGAACCACAGCTACACACTACTAATGGGTGAAAATCACACTGGCCACCATCCCATTGGTGTTCATCCTGAAAGTGGTGCAATGCCAAGTTCATTAATTTCTCTGAGAAAGCATTGGGGTCTGTGCCAGCATTTGTAAGGCACATCTGAAATGAGGCTTTGGCTTTTCTAATGAACTTCTCAGTGAGGCAACCACAATGCTTAGCATGCTTTTTCCCCTTGCAGTAGCATTCTACTCTAACACCATCATTAGTTGTCATTTCTTTTAATTTACGCAATTTGTCTAACTTTATAGCATGATTCTTCGCCACATGATTGCCACACCGCAATACCCGACAAAGTGGGAAATGTTTCAAGACAACATTCTCAGATGTGCTGTCTCCGTCTTGAATGTGGCATTCCACATTCATTTGATCCTTGACCATGAGCTTGAATACCTCGTTAGCACCGAAACCTTCTGCTGCTTTTGATGTGCCTTCATATATGTCATCTTGACACAAATTGTCACTTCCCTTTTGACAAATGTGACAATAATACAAAAGAGCACCAATCAAGTAATTTCTGACAGTGTATGTGCAGTTTCGGCTAAAACTGCCTCTAGTCAGCCAAACAGCATCGCCACAGGTTACAGCCCTCTGCCAGCTCCCTATTTTTTCCTGATCCATATCTTGCATTTCCTTTCTGGCTTCCAAGCAAATGCCATCTAAAATGTCCTTCACATGGTCATACATCTCTTTTAGTGTCCCAAAGAAAACACTGTCGCTGACTGTATGCATTCCAAGGATGTGGTGAAACATTTTCTTATATATGGCATAAGATGCTCCAGAACAAATTGTAGCAACTTGTAAAATCTTAGAACAGCAGCATCACC
>NW_003550393.1:2389-3548 GCF_000090795.2 Amphimedon queenslandica | reverse complement strand
TATAGTACAAGATGATTGATGTCTCTCAATGGAGAGCAAGTATTGGACTGTGGAACTACTGTCAAGCTGCCTCCAGTAGACCAGCTAATGGCCGCCACTCTCACTCATTCAAAGCTGCAGTAGACAGCAAGTCAGGCAGTACTACATCAGGAGAGAAGACATCTAAACTGCCAGCAGCTCTGTCTCTTATTATTTCTCTTCTTTTATCTTTATTAAGATATATAAAGCTCAATTTTATTCCTCCAACTGGTAAACAAACAAACAGTATATAATATTATCATACAGTGTATTTACAATAGGTATAATTACTGTTACTGTTGTGATCCACTGCCTCCAGTCATTAGTCTTGTTTATAGCTACTATTGGGAGTAGCTCTGACCTGATCTACTATTTGGTTTTACTTCTCCTCCTCCTCTTATCAGGAGATGTTGAACTCAATCCTGGACCTATGATTGATGATCAACCTGATATTTTCCTATAGAGCGGTTTCATATGACGTCACAGCATGCGTCATAATTACTTCCGCATGGCAAAATGGCTACTTTGCCATTCATTTGTACAGCGCTATAAACTCTTCTGGCAGGCTTCCTTAACTATGGGCATGGCTAATTCATGCTGCTCTTTCATTTTCATGGACTCAGGGATGCAAAGGAAGCAAAAAGTCCTCGGATAGAGAATCAGTGAAGCGGCCAAAGTGAACACAGCATTGCCTTGTTACTGCTGTAATTATTGCTATCGCTACTTTTCTGCTTACTACCGCTAGAATTGTACTCCTTTTCTGCCTTGTGCTGTGTAAAAGAAGTATAGAAGAAGCAACTTTGCTGCTGTAAACGAATGAGGCTCATTAATTTTTGCCATACGAAAGTAATTATGACGTCATAAAATGACGTCACTGCAACCGCTCTATTACTTCAATGGCTTGAACCACTTGTTGACTGGCAATCATTTGGTCTTCTTTTACCTGGAATAACACAACAAGATATTACAACAATTGAAGACTTTGAAATTGATAAAGAGCAGAGCAAAGAAGGTCTCTTCTCTAAATGGCTTAAGAAGAATCCTACAGCAACATGGAGAGATATACTCAATGCATTGACTAAAAGAGAAGAGATCAATTTATTACAAACTATTAATGATCAGTTACAAGTACATGAATGTA
>NW_003550393.1:0-1406 GCF_000090795.2 Amphimedon queenslandica | reverse complement strand
TCATACACTAACAGATATTGCTACCTCTATATTACACCAGTTAGGTGAGTGTGTTTGTGTGTGTACATTATTAGTGATCAATATAGTCATTATATCTCAATACATTAGGTCAGTCTATACCTGATAATGTCACATCCATTAGTTCAATGCCTGATGATGTTCAAGGATATGCTGACAATATGAGACAACACTACATACACCAACCTATTGTTGCTACAGACTGGCCACCAAGAATTGGAAAAGATTACTATGGAAGACTAGCACTAGTAGAAAAACAAGACTCCAGCACACAAGCAGAATCAGCTTGGCATATGCTAAGAGGACAAGTTGATGAAACAGTTAAACTAACTGAAAACAAAGAGATAAGTGTTGAAGATGTCCTCCAACCCACAGATAGTTCTCTGTCTCTCAGAATAGTAATAGACGGTCCTCCTGGTATTGGCAAGACCACACTCTGTCGCAAACTGTTAAATATGTGGTCTAATGGACCACTTGTACACCAACAGTATGACTTGGTACTTTACTGTCCTTTAAGGAATAGCAAGATAGCTAAAGCTACTACACTAGCTGACCTGTTTGTGTGTCAACGTAATAAATATAAAAATGTACCTGAATGGTTTGAGGAGAGGGACGGAGAAGGATTACTGATAATCTTTGATGGTTGGGATGAACTATAAGTGAACAACTCAGACAGTCTTCATTAGCTGCTAGTATCATTCATAGACAGGAGTTAGACCAATGTTCAGTAATTGTTACCTCTCGTAGCTATGCCTCCTCTTCACTTTTAAAAATGGATACTCTCAGTAGACATGTTCAGGTTGTTGGGTTTTCTGAGGATGAAATATCAACAGTAATTATACAAACATTTCAAAAAGATACAAAACTAGCACAAGAACTCATTCATGAAAACACTGAACAAGATAAAAGGAGAAAACGCTATGCAAAATACAAATTCCATTTTAAAACTACTCAAAGCAGTAAGGACTCACAACTAGCAGTGAAACTCATTAATGATCTTGAAGTACGAAATGATGTCCAATCATTGTGTTATGTACCACTAGTCTGTTCCATGGTCATCTTAGTTTATCGTAAGGAAGGAGGACACTTACCAACAACACTCACTCAACTCTATGAGAACTTTATCCTACAAACTATCAGAAGACATGTTAAAAGACATGACATTAACCCACATACTTTAGGTAGTCTTTCTTCATTACCGTCACAATTAGCTAAACCTTTACAAGAAATGTGTCAATTAGCTTATACTAACCTGGCTAATACAACAATGACATTCTTTTTACATCAACTACAGTCACTGAGTGAGGCAGTCAAGGAAGACTATCTTGGATTGATGACAAGATTCACAGAATATGATGAGGAGAAGTATCAGTTCCTTCACTTGAGTA
>NW_003550388.1:2277-3554 GCF_000090795.2 Amphimedon queenslandica | reverse complement strand
CACGCTACCACCCCCACATCCATATTTCAATCCTCCTCCTCATCTTTCTCGTTACCAACTTCATACTCAGCTGCCTCTTTACCACACACCTCTTCCCCACCCCAACCATTACACTCCCCTCTTCAATCATCCCAGTCATTACCCACCTCTTCCTCCCCTACACCGTTAACCATCCTCTCTCTCAATGCTAGAAGTCTAATTCACAACTTTGACTCCCTTTTTGCTTCTGTGTCTTTACTTTCCCCTGATATCATTTGCATCACTGAGACCTGGCTCAACCCTTGCGGAACGTTCCGCGACTATTCCGCAGAATTCCGCATTCTAGTAACACCCACGCACTCCGTGCGCAGAACCTTGCGGAACATTCTGCGCACATATACGACAGTGCGCGGAGCGGAACCTGTCTAGAATGCGGAACGGAACCATAGAGAGCGCCAGCTCGGAACCGTTCATAGTTGTATCTATGTTTCATAGGTCTATTTGGGCTAAGCTCAAGGTAATTAAATTTGTGATGTATCGAAAGTTGTAGGCTTTACCCCCCCCCCTATATTATCAACCACTGAGAGAATGAAATTGATACCACTAATGTTATAAGAAGTCATATTCAATTTAACACAATGATAATTCAGTTGATGCATGGATAGAGCCATGATTAATGCAATAATTGCAATTGCTGTAATAATAATTCAGCCTCCTGATGTGAGATTCCTTTAAGTGAATCGCCATTACCAGTGCCTATAAAAATAACTAGAGTGTAGCATTATCAATACAATTGCTCTTACTACTGGCCACAATAACGGTGAACTCAGTGCTACTGCTTTTTCAATTTTAATCCCTTTGTAGTGCAGGCAGCAATTTCCTCCAAATACAAAATATATGTTGTGCTTGCAATGTAAATGTGGTATTAAAGTAATTATATTATAGGAGGAAAAATTACAAATTACGTCATTTTGTTAATGGCCAAATGCTCTGTGGTTGGGCCTTAAACTTTACTTGCATTACAATGAGTCACAAAAAGTTTTTGAAGCTTTAGTTATAGCTACACAGCTACTGAGCTTCAGACCTTAAAAAAATTGTGATGTAGGAACCTGTATGGGAACATATTTGTGACTACTTTGCATGCAAATTGTAATGCACTAGCTGTACAGGAATCTTTCTGACAATGCATCACTGTCATAAACTGTCAGTTAGTAACTAAACATATTCATTTATCAAATGATCTCTTTAATATAATTATAGCTCAGAGTCAGCAACAAATACAATCAGCAATGATGTGA
>NW_003550388.1:0-1318 GCF_000090795.2 Amphimedon queenslandica | reverse complement strand
ATTACAATTATCAGCAGAACGTGATACAGAGACAATTAGTATATATACCATGGAAGGGGGCGTTACTAGAATGCGGATCGGTGCGGATTGCTGCGGATCGTTCCGCACGCTGAACCAAGCACGTGAACGCGTGGAACGTGCACGGACGTCTGCCTAGAATGCGGATCAACTCCCAAGAATTCAGAATATGCACCATAACTTCCCGCGGATCAGTCCTCTTGTTCTTCTATTCCATTCAATCTTTATTTGTTGCAATGTTTAACTCTTTATAAGGCAGTTCAAACTAAATTACTTGTTTTACGGATTTTTTTTCTCTAAAATAGAGTAGGTCGGTCGGAATAAATTAAATTATAAACATTAAAATCAATTAACCACTCATTAATTAACTTTAATAATTGTTAGTTATCCACAACTTTTTAAAACGAACTATCAAAATACCTTAGCAACTTCTGTGGGAGTAGGCTTTTTTAACATGAATGCCTGCTCTGGCAAGTCCCAAAAAGTAGATGTCACAGAGGTTTAACATACAGTGGAAGGTAAGATAGAGGAGCTTGCTCTTTTAACAGTAACGGATACATTTAGTGCCCTCTTAAAACTAGCCACACCCACCACGTGGTAGTGTGCATGTGCATTAGACAATTTAAATTTATTTTGATTTTCCAAAAATTGGAGTTGGTCGGATCCGTAAACCAAGTAATTTAATTGGAACTGCCTAAAGTAAAAATAAACTATTTTTAACTGTAATAATTTTAAACTTTGAATGTAAGAGATTTCAGTGATGATATCAAAATAAAAAGCCTTCAGTCATTGGTCATAGAATAGAATATACTGCATCTAGATCTAGTTGCAATGAAATGAGTTACAATCTGCATTAAAAACAAACATATAGTTTTAAAATTTAAATAATAAAAGTCGCCTCATAAATAACAATTATTTTCATTGTGTAAAAATGATTATTATGATATTACCAAAAATATTCTATTGGCCAAAAATTGCTACCACCTATCAATTTTATTTGAAAGTATTCCTTTTACATAATTACACATACTGTTCTGATTGCACTAAGATATTTAATGTAGATAAGTATTTATAATGCTTTTATAAGCAACTTAGACTGATAGCAAATCTTTACATCAGTGGCTGATATCATTATCTCTTAAAAATTGCTCAAGGAACTAAGATAATTCAGTTTTTGCGGCAATTATCAATGAACAGTATGAAAAGTAGCTAACAAAATTCAAGTTGACCCAACTCTAGTTGCTAATTAATGCAGAGCATAAGATATTTTTATTTGACTTACTTTCAGAGTCATGTTTCC
>NW_003550385.1:2156-3558 GCF_000090795.2 Amphimedon queenslandica | reverse complement strand
TTGCTTCACAAAGACAAGAACTGTGTGTCAGAGCTTAGTGTAGAACTAGATTTAAAGGTGCATTTATGTACATACAATACATGTACATGTATATTTGTACATGTACATGTACATTTATAAAAGAATAATAATAAAAATAAAGACATTGGCCAAGATTACATGTATACATGTACATTTATACATGTAATAATAGTAAAAAATCAATTAATATGTTTTATTTGTAGTACATGTAATTTCTTTTTCTCCTTCTTTATAGTTGGCTCAGTTTGTAGCAGCACTGGGTAATGTCTCCAGCTGTGTGACACACTGTACTAACTTAACGAGGTACAGCATAATAATAATAATAATAATAATAATAATAATAATAATAATAATAATAATAATAATAATAATAATAATAATAATAATAATTCTCTACATTGTTGTAATTTTTGCAGTCTTAGAAAAGTTTTAAATGAAGCAAAATCATTACTTGCAAAGGTACAGTGTACATGCATGTACATATACATGTATGTGCATGTACATGTACCTGTTTTTCATTACAATAACATCCTTCCTTTCTTCATGTAGTCCATTTCTTCATTCAAAGATGAAGTGTCCTCCCAGTATGAGCTCACTGTGGCATCATTTGAAGAAGCCTTGAGTTCAAACAATGACTACATCCAATCATTGAAGTTAGTATGTACATGTAGTCATGTACATGTACATGTAGTCATGTACATGTACATGTATAATTGTTAATAATGCAAGTACATGTACATGTAAAATGGACCTGGTACATGTACATGTACATGTATATGCATGTACATGAATTTATCTTGTCATGAGCACTTTAAGTTACTTCAAATTTTTGCATAAAAACCATATGTACATGTACCTGTACATATACTGTATTGATGTTTGTTATGCTGTTTTAGGTTGTTTTCTGAAGGTGGTAATTACAGTATTGAGGAGATTGAGAAAATTAGACCGAAATTGGTACGAAAATGAATTAATGCACTAGTGTAGTATAGAGTAATTATTACTTCTCTTTCTCTTTCCCCTCTCTCTCCCTCCCCTCTCTCTCCCCCTCTCTCTCTCTCTAGGATAAACAAGGTGACAGGATTAAGAAGTACAAAATACAAGTGACTGAAGACATCAAATCATTATCAGCCACTATACCAGATAGATTTGAACACGTTTTTAACAAGCACTTTATACACACGTAAGTATAATTATTTGTACATGTACTTACATCTTTATAATCGTCATCATCATCATCATTATTATTATTATTATTATTTTATTCTGTATTTATACATGTAGCTATGAATATCATTTGGCTGACATATCTATGATTGATAGTATTGAAAACCTCATTAGAAATTGTCAGATACTTATAAAAACTGAAGTAAGAATGATG
>NW_003550385.1:0-1600 GCF_000090795.2 Amphimedon queenslandica | reverse complement strand
GTAGAAAGTTTGAGATGATTCCGACTTAAATTTTTTGAGTTATGGCCAATTTAATAAAAAAGCTAAAATCTAAAAAATACCCTGTACTATAGCCCATGGTTTTTTCCAAAAAATGGCTCCAAAATCACCCTCAATTTTTATTACATTTTTTGATGCATATTGATGTCCTTATGCTATGTAAAAAGTTTGAGGTGATTCCGACTTAAATTTTTTGAGTTATGGCCAATTTAATAAAACAGCTAAAATCTGAAAAATACCCTGTACTATAGCCCATGGTTTTTTTCAAAAAATGGCTCCTAAATCACCCCCAATTTTTATTACATTTTCTGATATAGCCCATGGTTTTTTTCAAAAAATGGCTATGAATCACCCCCAATTTTTATTACATTTTTTGATGCGTATTGATGTCCTTATGCTGTGTAGAAAGTTTGAGATGATTCCGACTTAAATTTTTGAGTTATGGCCAATTTAATAAAACAGCTAAAATCTGAAAAATACCCTGTACTATAGCCCATGGTTTTTTTCAAAAAATGGCTCCTAAATCCCTCCCAATTTTTATTACATTTTCTGATGCATATTGATGTCCTTATGCTATGTAAAAAGTTTGAGGTGATTCCGACTTAAATTTTTGAGTTATGGCCAATTTAATAAAACAGCTAAAATCTGAAAAATACCCTGTACTATAGCCCATGGTTTTTTCCAAAAAATGGCTCCTAAATCACCCCCAATTTTTATTACATTTTCTGATGCATATTGATGTCCTTATGCTATGTAGAAAGTTTGAGGTGATTCCGACTTAAATTTTTTGAGTTATGGCCAATTTAAAAAAAACAGCCAAAATCTGAAAATTGCCCTGTACTATAGCCCATGGTTTTTTTCAAAAAATGGCTCCGAATCACCCCCAATTTTTATTACATTTTTTGATGCATATTGATGTCCTTATGCTGTGTAGAAAGTTTGAGATGATTCCGACTTAAATTTTTTGAGTTATGGCCAATTTAAAAAAAACAGCCAAAATCTGAAAATTGCCCTGTACTATAGCCCATGGTTTTTTTCAAAAAATGGCTCCGAAATGACCCTCAATTTTTATTACATTTTCTAATGCATATTGATGTCCTTATGCGATGTAGAAAGTTTGAGGTGATTCTTACTTAAATTTTTTTTTAATTATGGCCAATTTAATAAAACAGCCAAAATCTGAAAAATACCCTGTACTATAGCCCATGGTTTTTTTCAAAAAATGGCTCCGAATCACCCCCAATTTTTATTACATTTTTTGATGCATATTGATGTCCTTATGCTGTGTAGAAAGTTTGAGATGATTCCGACTTAAATTTTTTGAGTTATGGCCAATTTAATAAAAAAGCTAAAATCTAAAAAATACCCTGTACTATAGCCCATGGTTTTTTCCAAAAAATGGCTCCAAAATCACCCTCAATTTTTATTACATTTTTTGATGCATATTGATGTCCTTATGCTATGTAAAAAGTTTGAGGTGATTCCGACTTAAATTTTTGAGTTATGGCCAATTTAATAAAACAGCTAAAATCTGAAAAATACCCTGTACTATAGCCCATGGTTTTTTTCAAAAAATGGCTCC
>NW_003550384.1:2533-3559 GCF_000090795.2 Amphimedon queenslandica | reverse complement strand
GTTACCAGAGTTACCATGGTTACCCAGTCACCACCCATACATTATTGTACCTAGCTATATCCCCTCAGTTAACCCTAGTTTGCATGCCATCACATAAATGACATGGATAGAATTCTGCACACTTGGAGATATAGCATAATCAGAATGACAAAATAAATAATACAATCTTTAGCATTTAAGCTAATAGTTCAGTTACCAAGTTACTGCAGTTACTGGTAACAGTAGGGTTTTAAAACACATATGAAGTCCCCATATTCTGCCATATATGGTAAATGCATAAATAGTCGTCTATACAAATGCAATGTAGTGACCTAGTGATAACAACAATAATAGTTCTAGCAACAACACCCGTTATGTTTTTTATAATTCAAAATAATAAATAAAACTGTTGGGAGAGGATACAAATGGTGAAGAGCCATGAATGAGTCCTGAATGTGATGATTCCTTTCTGCAAGTACTGAATAGCGACTGACAGATTTTAATGACATGAGATGCTTATACAGTACAATCAGTGAATTTACAGATAAAGAATGAGTTCTTGTATGCCTCAACTATCTATAAGAGCCAACCTATAGTTTTAAGAAGTGAAAAGATGGTCATAATCATCCACACTCCAGCTGTAAAATAACAACTGAGTGAGTTATTCCACCGTACCTTGTCCTGATGGATTGAGACTAAGTCTGATGATAGACACTAGTCATAGGACTCAGCTGAATGCACTTCTATCTTCCTAGCAATGGAGGGGCAAGCGCCCTGGCTCCTGAAAGCAAAATTTAGAAAAACGGGAATGGCCAATGGTTGAGAATATTCCTATGATAAAATGCTATAAAAGCCAAAACAGCAACCAAAGAGCTTACAAAAGAGATAAATAGAGTATACTGAAACAAAAGGACAGCTCAAAGTGGCTCCCACAGCTAGAATGGATGGATAAAAGAGAAGATTGTTTAGCCTGTCTTTCCCTCCAAAAATCTGCCATTTTACCACCACTTTGGTGGCGCGTTAATTAGAATCATTTCGGTGCATAAG
>NW_003550384.1:0-1482 GCF_000090795.2 Amphimedon queenslandica | reverse complement strand
AGTAGCTGTCTCAACTGGCAGTTACTCACTCACTAGTCACTTTTGACATAGGCAAACAGAGACAGGAGAAAGAAAAGAAAAATGAGTAAAGCAGCCATTTTAGCACAATTATTATTAAGGTGGAGTCTTTAATAATGATTAACTTAATTAGTTAGGTAGCTTAATAAAAAGTTAACTTTAAGTGAAGCCATCACAATGTCAGCTGCAAAGAAACAAAAGCTTTGTTAATTTTTATGCAAATTTTAGTTGAGTATAATTAGTAGTTAACCCCAACCATATATTTGTACTGAAGATGATGATCTTGTAAATGATGATTTTGTTGATTGTACCGCTACCTTGAGTCTTGCCTGAGTCCTCATCTGAGTCTGAGTGTGAAGCAGTTGCGAGAACCATAGATATTAGAGTAAACGAAACTTCATATTGCGAGAACATGACAATTTCGCGGCCGTAAAAGTGGGCGTGCCCAAATCGGCGGCGCGCTTCGCGCGCCCTTTTATTCTCATAGCCTACCCCTTCCTTTTTTTCTCCCTACGCCCTTGCTTATAGACATGAATATAAGAAGGAGAAAGAGACAAGGCATCTTAAATCCTGTTCTTTACTTCATCAGATAAATAGATCTTCACTAGTTTAAGATTTAAGAAATAACTGCAATCATCATAGTTTGCAGTGAAGTAATAAAATTCTCATTGGGTCTTTTCTGATGCTTTAAATTACTGCTAGAAGAGGCATAGGCGGATCTAGGCCCGGGCTAGCCCGGGTAGATTTTACTCGAGACCACACCCATTGGTGTGGTTTGGTTATAATAAGGGCTGGGTTGCATGGCAATACTGTTATAATGTTATCACAATTCATCTGAACAACCACAAACCACACAGTAATAACAATATACATAGCTTCTGATATAGCAGGAGGTTAATTAAGTGGTGAATAATTAACCAATTTGACCACACCCTTCATGAATATTAATGAGCCCGGGTGGTCTTGGATTTCTAGATCCGCCTATGAGAAGAGGTACTAGTGGCCATTTTGCATCACATGATACCAATGGAATGCAATTGAACTTTGCAATTATTAATCAAAGGTCAACCATGTCATACCTCCTCTGATCAGAAACAATTAAAGTAAGAAGCATGTGCTCCAAAATTTGGGTGAGGTCGCGCATGCTCAGATCTGCAGCTCTGGAAGAAGCAATTTATTTTTTTACCAAGCTATGCTTGGAATCAACTACTGCAATACTTTAGTGGAGGTTTCCAGCTAAAAGAAGGTATTAATCTTACATGTTATTGTTTTATCAAGTGTGTGATTTTATTTTATTAAAAAAAACAAACAATTAATTAATGTTATGATATGCAATGATAATATGAATGACAACCTCGATGACAACAGCCTGGAAGAACAGGAATAGATGCAACATAGCAGGGAAGATGGATACTTTCAGCTCACAGCTTCTTGAACAAGGACTTGTGTCAAGACTAGTATTAA
>NW_003550382.1:2421-3567 GCF_000090795.2 Amphimedon queenslandica | reverse complement strand
TGCATCGTTAACGAATAGTTCAAAGACTATCCTCCCAGCTAAAGGAGAGAAATGAGTAGATTATAAAGTATATTAGACTTACAAGGAACAGAATTAATGGAAATATCAAAGAAACATCTTGGGAGAGGCATTGTGCATCACGTGGTCTCTAGCTAGCACCGCCCACATGCACAATGTGGAGGAGTGGCTGCTTTCTGCAGAAATGGAATGTCTTCTTGATTCTAGCCCTGACTTGGAAGAGCTCTTGAACGAATTGCCGCTCACTGCTGACTGGTATGACATTGGTGGAAGGTTGGGTGTGAATTCAAACAAACTCAACGAAATTTATTTTTCCCAGCACAGTGGAGAATACAAACTTAGTCGTATGTACCAGCTGTGGCTGGGTTCTAAAGCAGAAAAAGCAACTAGGAGACAGCTTATAGAAGTACTTGAAAATAAGGGGTTAAGGAAACAAGCTCTTGACTACAAGAAGTCTCTTGAACAAAGGATCAAAAACAGTGAGTTATACGCACATGATTTGATGAGTATTAAGCTATTATATAATGCAAGGATTTTATGATAATATATTTTCATTTTAGCCACACAGAGACCACCAGAAGCTACCCCTACCCCTACTCCCCCAGAATCTACGGAAAGTATGCCTTCACGTATGTATATAGTAGCAGTTATAATAATAGCAGTTTTAGTATTTATAATTGTACGTTCACCACCTCCTGATTCACGTACATCAATACCAGTAGTGATTGAACAGTATGGGTCAGAGCTATGTGAGAAATACAATGAGACTTTAACTAAATATAAGGATGCAAAATATAATAAATATCCTACAGCTGGTCCACATGTTCCATTCATACCTTTAATATCAATTGTAGTTAAAAATGTCACCAAATCAACTGCTGAATGGTTACTCAGTACAACTCCTAATGATATTATTCAAAATGAATTAAAAATTAAAATTGAGGATATATTAAAGCCAGTATCAGAGCAACAATTAAAGTTTGTACTAATTGAAGGAGAGCCTGGCATAGGAAAGAGTACATTAGCTAAAGAGCTAGTGTTACGATGGGCTAATAAATCTGATAAATTATTGAGCAATTATGACATTGCATTTCTTATTCAGTTGCGCTTTGAAACTTACCATAATGC
>NW_003550382.1:0-915 GCF_000090795.2 Amphimedon queenslandica | reverse complement strand
TGTATTACTTGGGTGTCTCTATGAAGATGATTCATTAATGCCTGTCAACCATTCATTATACATTGCAGATTCGTCAAGCACAAATTTTGATTATTATATTTACGGCTATCTTGTTGCCCTTCACAATATTACATATATGATCGACTTCTACAACTCAGATCAAATAAAAGCATTCAACAAGGGACTTCAATCTCATTCTTCTTTTACAGGAGAACTATTACTTAACTTTATAATCAAAGGCTTTGATGAGAGGCAGAAAGGATTTAAAGAGCTACTACTTATGCCTAGTCACTTAGTAACCGAAGTCATGATTTTTCCATCAAATGATTCAGAGATTTCTGAATTTTGTCAAATAATTTCTAGATTTCCACTATTGCAACAGGTTTTATTTATTACTCCTGATTTTCAATGGTCTTGTAATGCAACTTCAGAAAACCCTTTCCTAAAACTCACAAAGCTAAATAGACTAGGTATGTTGGCTGTTAATCTACATGAAAATGATTTTGCAAGACTAGAACAACTTATTTCTCCTGGTAGGCCACTGAAAATAGTTTTAATGGAAAATTATGGTACACCTTATAATAATATTCTAAACATAATAAAAATGCAGACATCTCTGGAAGAACTGACAATTCAAGATGGCGTTGATGCACACAAACATGGAACTGAAACATTTATTTCACTTCAGAGCCTAGAACCACCAGCACATCAGCGTATTATATGGACTAAAAGCACTAATAATCTAATGGTTGACTACTTTGAAAAGTTTTTCTATCACATAAAAATAAGAAAACTACCAACAATACAACTGTCTTCTTTCACCTCATTTACTTACATTAAGAGTATGGACATGTGGGGTAGATGGACTCGGGTAAATGTCACTGTATACTCGGAATCAACAACATTTAAACTAAA
>NW_003550380.1:2614-3568 GCF_000090795.2 Amphimedon queenslandica | reverse complement strand
TCTCGTTTTGCCATATTTTGGTCCCATATTGCATATTCATGGTCCTGTATTCCCATTTCCGGGTCTTGTTTGGCCTTTTCCGTGTCCCATTTTGCCATTTCCTGGTCCTGTTTTGCCATTTCCTGGTCCTGTTTTGCCATTTCCGGGTCCTTTTTTTGCCATTTGCGGGTCCCATTTTTCCATTTCCTGGTCCCTTTTTTGCCATTTCCTTGTCCCGTTTTGCCATTTCCTGGTCCTTTTCGCCATTTTCTTGTCCCGTTTCTGCCATTTCCTGGTCCTGTTTTGCCATTTCCGGGTCCCTTTTTGCTATTTTCGGGTCCCGTTTGGCCATTTCCGGGTTCCTTTATGCCATTTCCGGGTCACGTTTTGCCATTTCCGGGTCCCTTTTTGCCATTTCCGGGTCTCGTTTTGCCATTTCCGGGTCCTTTGATACCATTTTCGGGTCCCGTTTTGCCATTTCGTTTTGCCCGTTCTGGGTCACATTTGCCATTTCCGGGTCTCTTTATGCCATTTCCGGGTCCCGTTTTGCCATTTCCGGGTCCCTTATGCCATTTACGGGTCCAATTTTGCCATTTTTGTGTCCCTTTTTTGCCTTTTTCTGGTCCCTTTTTCAATTTTCGGGTCCAAAATTAGGGTTTACAGGAGGGTTAGGGGGGTTTCCCAACACATTTATACCCTCTACATATTTTTTATAGATGGTACTAAAGTAGGACTACTTGTAGCTCATGTTGGAAATTGATTAATCGATTACTTGATTTTTTATGATTTTTTGAAAAAATCAGAAGAAATAAAATTTTGCCATTAAGTAGCACTTGCCTTGATATGTTCACACACCAAGTGGGAGGATCAAGTGGCATCGTTTAGTAATTATGACAGATTTACTTTTGCAATAGTCATTAATGGTAAAAACTATAAAGAGTCACATGTAAAGATCTTTTTTGAAAATACATTGTG
>NW_003550380.1:0-1425 GCF_000090795.2 Amphimedon queenslandica | reverse complement strand
GATTTTAAAGAAAATGTTAGCTTTGATTATATAGTAAGAAATGGGTTAATTGAACCATTCTGACTGTAAATTAAAGATCCCCATCCCCCATTTACCATCCCCCATCCACCTCCCGTTTCTCCATCCCCCATTCCCCATCCCCCATCTCCCATCCCCCATCCCCATCTCCCATCCCCCATTCCCCATCCCCCATCCCAACTCCTATCTTTGGGGTTTTAGGGTTTACATTAGGGTCCCCTTGAGAAATGTTACCTTTTTATATTTTTATCAGATAGAGCATTTAATTTAACACCTTTTCAACACCCATGTTGATGTTTTAGGTGCGGAGTTTTTTTTATATGATTTTTTAAAGAAACCAGAAAAAATAAAATTTTGTCAAAAAGTAGTACTTGCCTTGGTACGTTCACACACCAAGTGGGAGGAAGACTAGTGACATCGTTTAGAAGTTATGATAGATTAAGTTTTTCTTTTACAGAGAAAGGGTTTACAGAGGGGTTCCTTAAGTCATTTTCAAATTATATTTTTTTGTCAGATAGCTCATTAAAAATGGTGATGATTCAACACGTCCCACCATGATAGTATCAGGTATTGATTTTTTATGATTTAAAAACCATTTTCAGAATAATGACATGTCACTTTATATGAAAGAGAATTAAATTTAACTCTTGTATGACAATGCCAAAGGAGCCAATTCCATCTCGTTTTATTAAATAAATTTTAATCATTAAAAAAATAAATTTTGAATTGATTTTTTGTGTTGATAAAATTTTTGTATGGCTGAGAAATTAACTTTTAATTTATTCCCTTGCTCCCTGAAAAAATCAGAAAAAAAAAATTGAAAATATTTTAACTCTCAGGAAACAGAAGAAATAATGCCAAAAAGTATTTAAAATTAAACTTAAAATATTCCCACGCTTTCAGAAAAAATCAGAAAAAATTATAAAAAATATAAAAATTCAAAAATTTATTCACATACTCTGTAAAAAAAGAAGAAATGCGAAATATTATGTAACATTAATCTGAAGATTTTCTTATGCTATTGGAAAAATCAAAAAAATCATAAAAAGTAGAAGTAATCTAAAATTATTGTCATGCTTAAGAAAAAAATTGAAAATAAGAAAAATTATATAAAAAATCGGAAAATATTTTCATGCTCTTCAAAGAAAAAATGATACAACAATGGTAAAAAATCAGAAAATGTTCCTACGCTTTCCAAATAATTCGAAAATATTCCCACGCTCCAGAAAAAATAAAAATGACAAATATTAAAGAAAAAAAGTTCGAAAATATTCTCTCCCTTAAAAAATATAATCAGAAAAATAATGAAAATTATTCAAAAATATTACAACAATTTGCTGTTGGGAAAAATCAGAAAAAATCATAAAAATAATGAAAATAATCCTAAAATATTGCCATGCTCGAATT
>NW_003550379.1:2302-3568 GCF_000090795.2 Amphimedon queenslandica | reverse complement strand
CAGAGATACAATAGTGGGTCTTTCCTCTACAACCGTTTGAGAACTATCCCACCGCTGCCACCAAAAAAAATGTAACAGACGCTCCAACTATCTGTTAACCAAACTTTATTCTTAATCAACACGAGACTCAACTGAGCTCAAAAACCAACTAACAAAAAACTAAACTAACTCACAACTAACAAAACAACTTATATAGATTTTATAAATGTCCAGAAGGTTCTATAACATACAAGAACACTTTACATGATTGTTCTAGAATATACACATAATATATAATTACAATAGTACACAGAGAGTTCCGGATCCATTTAGAAACAACTTCTTACACAATTATCGTTAACTTTTTTCTATATTTCTCTTAATTATATTTCTTATAATCTCTTACTAATTATAATCATTGTTGTACTCATGCACCTTTAAAAATTTAATTTTGTGTACTACATGTGCATACCACTTACTAATGATTGATGTTAAATAAATTAAAAGTTATTAAAGTCATATATGCACAACCATTTTGTGCACAATTATTATTAGTAACCTCTTATTCTACTAACCCAACAATTGCAAAAATAAAAGTTGATATTTTTTTATTTTTCTAGATGTCACATTGTTTGTGTGGACTGTACTGATATTATTGAATTTGTATACTGCGAGTCACAGGAAAAGAATTTTTTAGTACAGTATGCTTCTCAATCATTAAAGGTACAATAATAGGTACTTAAATCCTGATAATTATTGTTTCACGATGCTACCCATGTATGAAGTGTACTGTGATTGGCCACATGCATATAGGGCAATTCTCATATGCTATACTGTGTATTTTCTGTCCTATAAGAGGCTGCAGGGTTTAGCATTTACAGGCACTGCCTTATCTGAAACCAGAAGTGCATGATTTTTTGATTTAATTACTGATTAAAATTAGATAATTAAACTTTTATTTCTGGCAGCATCCCTTAACACTCTCTTTGCTTCCTGTCATCTAACTACTTATTAAAGTTTTCATCCAGGCATTATTTTTTATCACACTGGTGATCTAGGTTTTTTCTTTAGTGTCCCTTCATTCTAGTGGTTTATAGGCTTTAATATGAGTTGCATGTACAAGATTTACCTTCGAACCAAAATTCTATTTTAAAAAAAGAAGACAATTGCACATAGTATCTAGTCTAACATTGCAAAAAACTATGTTCATTATGCATATACTAACTAACTATCTAACCAACTATCTAAGATAATAATTGTTCAAAGAGGTATTGTCTTTATTTGACG
>NW_003550379.1:0-1323 GCF_000090795.2 Amphimedon queenslandica | reverse complement strand
AGAAGGAAGATGAGTCATTTTGTAACATGATAAGGTCTTCCACTAGTAACAGTATATCATTGATAGCTCCAGCATTAGAGGTAGCAGTCTCCTTGATATGAGAGAGAGAAGAAATGATACCATCCATTTTCTGTTTTATTTCTTGAATGCCTTGATCATTGTTCCTGGTATTATTGAGTAGTTGATTCAATAGTGGATCATCAGTGTTGTATTGATTGGTATCAGTATTACTGGTATCACTGCAGGTAGTACAGGCTGCAGTACAGGTATTGTTAGCAGCATCAAATGTAAGAGCAAGATTAGAACTACTGATAAACTGAGGGAGACAAGCAATAGCTAGTATAAGAAGAGAGAGCATTATTATCCTCTTTGTAACGGTTGTTCACTGTTTACTCTTCACTCCTTTTATAATTCAGAAGAGCCTGACCATTGACGTCAGTTACTATGTAATGACAAGCATTTAATCTTGAAATGCTTGTCATTACATAGTATCTGACATAGTCTCTATCTGACGTCAATAGTCAGGCTCTTCTCAATATTTTTAAGAAGGAGTGATTAGAGTACATAGTACATTCTTTTTTTGAAGAATGTACTCTAATCACTCCTTTTATAATATTCAGAAGAGCCTGAGACTGAGTATTGTCCTCAGATACTATCATGGAGATCCCTCAAATAAAAGACTGTGAGAAACCCACCCCAGCTTCTCTTTGTACATATATATTTTAAATATAATGTTAATTAAATATTTGTAGTAATTATTTCTACTGGTGTCCAAATGATTAAATTAAATTTTTTTTAGTAATGAGATTTATTTTTTATTATTGTGATCGTATGAAGAAGTATCTTCATTTATTTGGTATGCACCAACTAGTGTGTGTGTGTGTGTGTGTGTATACATGATTTTTAATGGAATTTCAAATAGTATTAATCATTAGATATATTACTGATACTGTATAGTGGGTAATTTTGGAAGTGATAAATTTTGTCAAATTTTGCATTTTGATAGCCATTTGCATTAACACCCACCACTTTGTACCATTATGTGCAACCTCAATACAACATGGCTACAAATTCACCAAATTAAAACCTGCCAATCACTGAAATTTTAGCAATTTGCCAGAATTTATAAATTACCCCTTATACCATGCCTATACAGTATATTATTGCATTTTACATTATTATGCCTGATGCTAAATATTTTGTTTATAATTAACTCAAACTTTTTGACCCAATTTAGGAAATTACTGACATGCACCCATTGTTTAGAAATTAGGGATGTCCATCTTTTTAAAATACTATGATCCTGTGAAGTAGTTTTATAGT
>NW_003550375.1:2416-3573 GCF_000090795.2 Amphimedon queenslandica | reverse complement strand
TATAACAACAGTACTTAATACACTGTAATATAACAACAGTACTTAATACACTGTAGTATATTAACAGTACTTAATACACTGTAGTATATTAACAGTACTTAATACACTGTAGTATATTAACAGTACTTAATACACTGTAATATAACAACAGTACTTAATACACTGTAATATAACAACAGTACTTAATACACTGTAATATAACAACAGTAATTAATACACTGTAATATATTAACAGTACTTAATACACTGTAATATATTAACAGTACTTAATACACTGTAATATAACAACAGTACTTAATACACTGTAATATAACAACAGTACTTAATACACTGTAATATAACAACAGTACTTAATACACTGTAATATAACAACAGTACTTAATACACTGTAGTATATTAACAGTACTTAATACACTGTAGTATATTAACAGTACTTAATACACTGTAGTATATTAACAGTACTTAATACACTGTAATATAACAACAGTACTTAATACACTGTAATATAACAACAGTACTTAATACACTGTAATATAACAACAGTAATTAATACACTGTAATATATTAACAGTACTTAATACACTGTAATATATTAACAGTACTTAATACACTGTAATATAACAACAGTACTTAATACACTGTAATATAACAACAGTACTTAATACACTGTAATATAACAACAGTAATTAATACACTGTAATATATTAACAGTACTTAATATACTGTAATATATTAACAGTACTTAATACACTGTAGTATAACAACAGTACTTACATGTAGATACACTGTACATTACTTACATACTGTACATGAACCAATATTTGGTTGTAGGTTGCTGTTCACAGTCAGAAACACTCCCATCCATCAAACTGGGCCGGGTACATGCTGTTTGGTAAAGACATCATCCTAAAGGACAGAGCCACTGACCTCTCTAGGAGCATCAGGTCAATGCTACAGAGCCCAACGGACTACCTGATAGCTGGACTGAAGACACTCCAGGCTATGGTAAACTGATATTTAATAGATACATGACACTATATGTTCATGTTCATGTATCTAAAGTGTATCTTGTCTAACATTTGTTCTCTCTATATAACAGATTGTGACGTCACTAAAGCACTTGTCTCAAGGTATCACTCAGTCAGAACCGAAAGTAG
>NW_003550375.1:0-2238 GCF_000090795.2 Amphimedon queenslandica | reverse complement strand
CTTCCTGTGTAGTCCTGTCTGCTCCGGCTAAGAAACTTGAATCTAAACTTCTTCAGTTTGCATCAAACGCCATCATAGCTGTCTTTGGTGAGGAGAGAGAGGGGAGAGAGAGAGAGAGGGAGGGAGAGAGAGAGAGGGAGGGAGAGAGGGAGGGAGAGAGAGAGGAGGGGGGGAGAGTAATAATACTTTATTATTTATTTCTACTTCTTCAGGTCCAGAGGAACATATGGAAGTTCCTCCTCAGAAACTTGCTGTATATGAATCAGAACTATTGTAATTTTAATAGTTATTGTTTTAATGCACTTATTATTTCATAAAGTGTGACATTAATAATAATAATTAATAATATTTCATTAATAATCATTACCGTTTTTGCTGTATTCATGTATTTATTTTGTGTTCAAAGCAACGAATAATTGATTAATTAGCTATTCATTTCATTATTAATTGAGTGGGCGTGGTTAAAAATAATCACGTGAATTGAACCACTCCTACAGCAAAATGGCGGAAGGTGGTGGTGATGAACCTGCTTGTCAGCCACTGCCTGAGGCTGGAGGATACGATTATACATACGTTGAGGACCCTCCAGAAAACCTAACGTGTCCAATCTGCATCCTGCCTTGTAAAGAGCCACAAATAATCGATTGCTGTGGAGCTAAAAAATTCTGTCTAACCTGTATTGACAGAGAACGACTAGCTGGGAAGCCCTGTCCTTTATGTAGGAAAGAAAAGTTCCAGACGTTGATAGACAGAGAACACGAGAGGAAGATATTGGCACTCAAAGTTTATTGCAATCAAAAAGAAAGGGAGGGAGGCTGTCAATGGATTGGAGAGGTCCGCCATATTGAGGATCATCTTGAGAAGGATTGCCAATACGTTCTTGAGGAATGTAAATGGGAGTGTGGGCGGAAATATGCACGTAAAGATATAGGGTTTCACCAAGAAGATGAGTGTCGCAATCGACCCTGGAAACTTGTTCTGTTGAAAAAAGTTGAAGCCCTTGAGAGACTATGTGAAGCTCAGAGAGGATCGCTCAAAGAAAAGGATCGAATCATTAAAGAAATGAAAGAGAAAATGGATGGGGACAGGAAGGAAATGGAGGCAAAGATGGCTGATGGTATAAAAGAATTAGAGACAAAAATTGAGACAAAAATGGTTAACAATACAAAAGAACTGGAGGAGAGAATTGCCATGAATCAGGAACAAATTGAAGAAGGTAATAATATAGCTGTACAGAACAAACAAGAAATGGAAGAAAAAATAAACGAAATGGAGCAAACGATAAGGCAAAATGATGAAGGATCCAGAGCTGAAATTGCAGCTGTTAAGGGAGGACTGGAGAATCTACACAAAACAATCGAAGAAGAGAAAGGAGAAGTGGAAAGGAAATTAGTCAAAGCTAAGGAGGAGATTAATAGAGAAACAACTCGTCAGCTTAATGTAAGGATAGAGGAACTGAAGCTAGAAGTTGAGAAGAAGTTTAAAGCTGAACTGAAGCAGCAGGAGAATAATAAGATAAAACCACTAGAAGAACATAGGACAAAAATGGATAAGGAAATTACTGCAGCTGGGAAAACAGTTGGAGATTTGGCTGTAAGATTTCAAACGCTACAAGACGGACTGAAGAAGATGGACACTAGGATTCAAAGAGAAGCCATTGATAGAATTAATATTATTGACAGACAATTTGGTAAGTTAAAGTTAAAGTTCTGAAAAATACTCAAGGCTATAGCCCATGTTTTTTTTTCCAAAAAATAGCTCCGAAATCACCCCAAATTTTTATTACATTTTCTGATACATATTGATGTCCTTATGCTGTGTAGAAAGTTTGAGGTGATTCCGACTTCAATTTTTCAAGTTACGGCCATTTTAAGAAAACGCCCAAAATCTGAAAAATATCCAAGGCTATAGTCCATATATATTTTAAATGCATGTACTTATGTTGTTGTTGTTATTATTATTATTTATAGAGGCCATGCGTAAGATGTCTTCAGGTTTCAAGATACCAGAGTGGCAGCGTCCCCTCCCCCTCACCTCTTTCTCCAATATCCCCCCGTGTCAGTTCACTATGATGAACTTCACTTACCACAAGAAGCAAGGGAAGGCTTGGTATAGTCCTCCATTCTACAGTGAGCCTGGTGGCTACAAGTTTTGCCTGCGTATCGATCCAAACGGAATGCTCGAAGGAAAAGAGTCTCATCTCTCAGTTTGGGTTTACGTCATGAGGGGGCGGTTTGA
>NW_003550372.1:2173-3579 GCF_000090795.2 Amphimedon queenslandica | reverse complement strand
TGATTGATTGTAGCACCATTGTAAGTTCACGTACATGTATTTGTGTTGTGTATGTGTGTTTACGTTTGTTTATAGTGTATCTGTGTCAGTCATGCCTATGTTATTGATGTACCTGTAGATTTGTGTATGTAACTTAATGAAAAGAGAACTTTCAGACTCATCTCCACCTGGTAATACTGTAACTGGTTTAGTAATACTGTAACTGCTTGTAGTACTTCATAAAAGGAAATAATAATTATTATTATTGAAATAATTAATGTAGCTAACCTCGTCACATGTTTGATCGTCATCCAAAGACATTAACAGATCATAATTATAAGGAACTGCATTACTTAATAATACAGTGATGTCATGATGTCTTTATTATAATAAACACAGCAAAACTCTGTCATATACAACAACATAAGTTCCAGCCCTCGAGAGAGTTGTAGTTGGTTGCGGAATAACTGGAAAAGAGACACCTGTCGCCAGCCCATCTCTGTTAAGTTAGATGCCACATTTAGCTAACCTATAAACGGCAACATGTAGGACAGAATGTAACTATCCTCTTTGGACTCTTCAATTTCAACAATACAGCACAGATGTGATAATAAAAATAAGCAACATTCATCAATCTCAAGCCATTGCTGATATGTTACAAGGTATTCCATGCAGATTTGTATACACAGAGTGGGCAGTAGACTAAAAAGATTGGGCAAGCATGGAAAACATTAATGGGTATGTTGTTTTTGGCAACGCACGCGACCATAGGCTGCTGTATAGCTTGGGTGGTGCCATTTTATAAGGGAATGAAGTTATAAAGAATACTGCATTTTTTGATAAATTTAATAATTGAGTGGATTTTAAAAAAATTACCTGATAAAGTGATCATATCTTGTCATTCAGAAACAGCTTTTTGAGACTTGATGCTCATTCTTCTCAAAGGCTATTATTAAAGTAATGTATTTGCAAATTCTTTTTAATATTTGATCACGTAACCTCCACTTATAAGTATGCAAAATTTTAAACATTCTCATGAACAAAGAAGCTGAAATGTGGGGTTAAATGTATTGCATCACCTCATTACGTAAACATACTTCATTTTTTTTTTGGACATCTGTTGCTTCTAGTTGACATTTCTCTGTTTATCATTAGCTAGATCAAAGGCTATTACTAGTGATGTGAGCAAAATCTTTTTTAGTGATCAAATAAATGTTAAGTGTCATGCTCCTTCACTCCATTCTCTTCGTTATAAATTAATACTGAAGAATCAGTACCAACTGAGGATAAGAACAATGTCCTTAGTGCCACAGAAAAAAAACCCACTCCAGGTGAACATAATTGCACATTTCGACTGGATACTCCTTGTAGGAGTAATTTGCACATAGATGCTACCAGTATTTGCATGGAAGACTACCCAGCTAATG
>NW_003550372.1:0-1571 GCF_000090795.2 Amphimedon queenslandica | reverse complement strand
TGTACTCAATATCCAGAAATTTGCTTACTAAAGTGAATAGTTACATAAAATTAAATAATGATGATAATATTGTATACTTGTACATTATTTGTCCATATTGTGAATACATATGACTGCTCTGCTCTCTTTTTTTCATCTTTTTGCTCTTTTATCTGGATATGTCTGATGATAGTGCATGATTCCCTAAAACTGTAAAAAAATCTTAATTTGAAAACTATGTTCTTACATTACGTGACCTTGGCAGCTGCAGAAGTCCAACTCAGCCTAGGCATTTCTAATTAAAGTGGTGTGGTAAAAGGGTTAAATAGCATTGTTTCTACTTCCGGTCTAATTTTTAACCTAGGCAATGACCCCCAATGCCTAGACCTGCAGTCACCTATGGTAAAGAGATGTGATACATTGGTTAGGTCATTTTAAGTCAATTTTAAGTCATTTAAGTACTGCTGGGACAATAAAGTCATACCATAGTCATAATGTTACATGTACGTACATGTATGCATGTGTTTGGCTAGTTATACCATAGTCATAAAGTTACATACATGTAACCATGTCTTTCACCTTAGCATGCTGGTTAGCTGCTTTAGTTATAGTTATGTGACCATAATTGACAAAAGGTACCTTATGGCGGGTAGTGAAATTTGTCTTTCTAGCCCAAGAAATCCAACTTCCTGAGCCCCATTCATCATAAAATTACTCCACAGGATGCAAAAAGTTACCATGAAACTTTTAGAAACAATGATTGTCTAACAAAGCACTCACAGGTTGATATTTTCCATTACAACAATCATTTTTAAAATCTGCCATAAGGGCCCTTTTGTCAATTATGGTCACATATTTGTTGAAAATGTAAGCTACACGTATGTGCCTTGCTAGTCGACTCTGTTGCTCTAATTTGTAGTGTACACATTCAGAACTTGTTTAAAATAATGAATTAAACTTTTGTAGTAGTAACAATAAATATTGTTATTAAAAATTAAAATTATAAACAATTCATTATTACAACCTTGTGGAATAAAACAGTAACTGAAAGCAAAAGATTGTAGAGCTAGTCAACTTTGTACAAGTAGTAATCTCAACCAAGTTTTTAAAGGTACACACATGAATAACATTAAATTTGATAGACTTAAATCTACATGTAGCTAGACACACTGAAAAAGGTGAATTAATGCTTGTAAAAATGCTCACAAGGCAAAACTCAAAGTTTGTATTGATGCATGTCACAATCTATTAATACATGTAAAAACTATTAATAAATAAGAAGAAAATGTGCTGTGTGAATTATCACTACCGTACCTGTCATGAAATTACTAATGGAGAAAAAACGACTGGTGTAAAGTTGTACATGGTAACAAGCATGTATGAAATTAAATAAAGGAGTGTAGATACTACAACTAAAACCTTATCAATGCAGCAAATACTATATAGAATTATGACTCGCAATTAATAAAACTGATTTTGTACAATCATCACTGCTATTTGCATGTTGTAGATTTCTGCCTCTTTCAATGCTCTAATTAAGTTATAGCGATTAATAGATACATGTATGTTTCCTATAATGCTAGCTTGTAAAG
>NW_003550368.1:2096-3585 GCF_000090795.2 Amphimedon queenslandica | reverse complement strand
TGTCTGCAATGTGCCTTAATTTTTTTATGAATTTAAAATGAATTTTGTACCATTACTATTTTTCTAAATTATCTAATAAACAGTATATTCTTATTACAGAACATAGTGGGTGTAAAGAAATAACATTAGAATTACAAAAATTATTTCTGTCTAATTATGAAAAGACTAAGAAATTCGGTATATCAGTTAAGAAATGAATGTAAAAATGGCGGCGGGTGAATGGAGGTCCAATGAAGTACAGATGTTCCTAAGAAAAATTATTTGTAAAGTAAAATTCAGTTTGAAACAGGCAAATGGTAGTGTAAAGAATGCCATGCTAACTTTAGAAATGATCTACAATATATGGAACAGCAGTAATCGGTAAAAATCTACTTCTGCCATTACTATTACATGAAATAATAAACGGAAGTATACTGAGAGTATCCAGTCAATTATTAGTTATGACCTCAGATTTCTGGACTTGGAGCTTAGGGGTCTGTTTTTGCATTTCTCAGTACATTTTTTCAAAAGTTTCTGTTACAGCCCTACTACGCTTATGTTTTTGGGTCCTATTATGCCCAAAAAATATGTTGGCATAACCTGCCAAGGCCAAATCATGCTGAAATTTTTTGCAAATAATTTTGCAAAGAATAACAGTTTCCATTAAGTCATATGATAAATATATCACACAATTACATTTACACATGTATAGGAATGTAGAACATTGGGAGGGATGAGCCTAAGCTAGCCATGCATGCCATCATTAGATTGTATGGAGTAGATGATACGGTAGGTCATCCTGCACCCCAAGTAATTCCTATACACACTACCTAGAAACAGAAATTACCTAGGTGTTCTATTTAGTGGTATGTGGATTGTGATGTCATTGACCACTTTCACACTGCCTATTATAGTCATCACAGAAACAAGAAGATTCAAGCAATAATTTGCAGGTTGTAATTTGATATGATAATGCAGCAATGGATGTCACTTTTACTACAATAGACCACCCAGAGTGAGAATTGTTTGCGTGGGAAGACTATTACGTTAGTAAGGCATGGTTTACAATGAAATAAATTCCGGCTGCCATTTTGGTTGGCAACTTTCAATGGAGAGCAAATGGGACGACATGAAAACAATCCTGTATTAAGAATTCTGGAGTGAATTTGACCAAATCTTTCACAGGATAACCTTAAAGGTAGCTATTCTTTCTTATAACAAGCACTTTTTAGCTATTGACAGAGCTACTGCAGGTAAGTGAGGCATTTTCTTTGTGCCTCCATTGACTTTCTTAACAAACTTGCCAACCAAAATGGCAGCCAATTATGGCGCTTGGGCAGATACCGTATATAAAATTAATAAAATTCATAGCTTTTGCAATTCTCACTCTGGGTGGTCTATATTCAATAAAAAAACACTAAAAATATAAAGACAAACCAATCTTTGATTTCCTTTGTTGAGGACATTTCCATGTTCTTGATCTCTTCATTGCTGCAGTCCTAAAATAATA
>NW_003550368.1:0-1267 GCF_000090795.2 Amphimedon queenslandica | reverse complement strand
AACACTCATTAAACTTTGACTACAGTGGGCCTAGGGTGAGCACCTAAACCAAGCCAATAGGGAAAAAAACTATCCCACTGAACCATATATTACTGAATCACTAACTATAAAATCAATCTTATTCAATATGGCAAATATACAAACCACAGGACATGCATATGCTTCAAGTAAATGCAATATTTATAATATTTATGATTTACATGTTGGATTTAGTTGCTGACATAAAATGAGTACTATTATACAATTTCTGTGCTGTATGTACATGTGGTTGCTAAGTATGCCAACATACCTCGATGCAATGCTATAATAATATTTGGGCACGGATGGGCGTGTTTAGCTTCGCTGTTAATCTCAACAGAGCTCGATTCTGATTAAATGCTATCGCCCATTGCAGCCTGAGGTATGTTAGAGAAGAATATAGGAGGAACAGCCTGTCTGATAACGCCACAACCGCAGCTTGTCAATGTGACAAACGTCTGCTCTGGTAGGCCAAACACTGGCGTAATGGTCAAGACAGGACAGGGATAAACAGGATATGAAGGAAAAGAGGACTTGAGTTGATTTATATCAGGGAGTGAAGATGAATGTCTTTTGTTCTTAGAAGAGCAAGTGAGTTCAGTATCAGAGCTTGGAGAGCTAACTCCTTTTGGACTTTGGTTGCTCCACCCACTCTTACACTCCTCCCCATCAAGAAAATAAGAGGTAGTCACAAAAACTTCCACATTTTGCATTTTGTGAAACAATTTCCAGTCTGATTGCACAGTAGGCATGGTCAGGAGCCCATTATGAATGGATGTAGGACTCGATATTTTTGATATAGAAATGACGAAGGTAAGGGGAGGAGCTAGAATACTCCCGTTAGTTCAAGGAGACGGTAAGAAAACAAAGGGTTTGTGCGATGTAGAACATGGGGTTGTAGTGAGAGGGGACTGAGGCAGTAAATCACCAGAGGATATTGTTGGTGGTTGTGATGGACACTACGTCAGTTCTACTAGCAATACTAGTGCTTTAGCCATCATTGCCACTACCTTTAATCTTAGTACTCGTTTGATTACACCACCCTTGCGCCTCGCAAATAAACACTTTCTTTTTCATTTCGATTGAGTAACGCTCATCCGTTTTTCCAGGAATCACTATAGGTGGAGTCTGTCTATTGGTTCCACTCACAGCTATTGTTGCAGTGCTAAAGGGGGCAGAGCTAAATGGTGCAGAGGTCATGAGCTTTCCAGCACCTCCCGTGCTTGCAAACAAGAATGAATTACACAGT
>NW_003550367.1:2354-3586 GCF_000090795.2 Amphimedon queenslandica | reverse complement strand
AGGATCCCCGGTCTATCTGTAGCTTTTAATGAAGACAGCAAAGTATTGATCTGGTACAATACTTGTCTATCTGTTCTTATTTTTAGTTTCATTTTGATTGTAGTTTATCATTTTTACCTGCAGTTATCACATATGAAATGTTATGATGCTCTAATTAAGAAGTTACTCAAGAAACAAAAAGAAGATCATGATAATCAAGATGTCACTGAATCACATTTAACTGTTGATCAACAAATGAGAGAAATAGTACCAACTTCTACTAATGTTAGACTTAGTAATGATAATCGTGAATCAGTTGTTGAATTGTTTTAATCATGATCTTTACAATTTTTGCTGCCACCCTTAGCTATTCTTAGTATTTTTAGCTACTTTAGTTTTTAAAGTTTTAACTATTAATTTATTTCTCATTTCTCATTACTGTTATAGATGTTCAGTTAAGGACTATGTAATAATTATTATCTATTGCTATTTTTATTGCTTATTTTTTGTTTTTAGTGTCAATAATATGTATTTGTTAGTCAATTTATGGAATGTTTAATTTTTTGCAAAGATCAATGTACATGTACACTGTACAATCAAAATCCCATTTTGATTGGAATCAATTCAAACTTTTACATTATGCATTAAAAATCGTCATCTGGTCATTTTTGGCAAAATGATTTTTGGCATGGCAATTTGCAAGCAAAACTACCAATAACACTGCCAATCATTAATGCGCATGCTTAGTAAACTGTGATTAACAATTTTATACTAAAACTGCCAAAATAAAGCTTCACCAAAATAAAGCACTATACCTTAAATACTGTATATACTGATAGTGACTTAGTTCATGAATCACAACAAGTGCTTTATTTACTCTCTTATAAATCACAGTATACATAAATACACACATACACAGTAATATTGAGGTTATGCCCACACTCATGATTAACCATATACCAGTCAATTTATGCCAATTTATTTCTTAAACAGTATTATTTATAGGCATTTAATTTGTGACAAAAATCATTGTACACAATGTATATGTACAATCAAAATCCAATTTTGATTGGAATCAGTTAAAATTTTCTACACAACACAATCTCTCCCATAATTTTTGAAGAAATACCCTTTATAGTATTATGATATTTTGTCAATACAAATTTAAAGATCCACTGACAAGAACTGCATAAGTATTATGCCAAAATCCTATGAAAAACCCTGGATCTACTAATTAAAAGCTCTTATTATTT
>NW_003550367.1:0-1371 GCF_000090795.2 Amphimedon queenslandica | reverse complement strand
CTTAGTAAGTCACTATACATGATACTGGTAGTAATTACAATACAAATTAGTGGAAATACAATTACAGCTGATACTGTTTTGTGCGGAGATTACTACAGATAATAGCAAGTTGTATTGTACATGTAACACTAGTACAGGTGCATAAATGAACAAATTTTTATCCTGTAATAGGTAGTATGTACATAAAGTCATAAACACAGGTTTGTACTACAAGTAAAATAAAACTGTGAAAACATTTTGATGCATATAAAATTGCATGCACAACCATGTCTTGTATATATCACTAAAATCTAAAGCCATGGACATAAAACACTTACAATATATAATACAACACTATTGGTATTACACTAGTGATATGTATTTGTGTTATAAAATAATGTATCGTACTTTAATTTGACTGAATTTTATTTTGACAATTTGCAAACAAAATTACCAATAACACTGCCAATCATTATGCACATGCTCAGTAACGCATGCATCAAAAGCTTCTGATAACAATCTTATATTAAAATTGCCAAAATAAAGCTCTACAAAATAAACTACTATACAGTAGATACTGCATTTACTGATAGTGACTTAGTGCATGAATCACAACAAGTGTTTTATTTACTCTCTTATGAACCACATTATATACACAGTAATATTGAGGTAATGCACACTCATGCATGACTAACATTACACTTGGTTACATGTCATCAAGTATCTTCGTAACAAAATGCACTAATTCCTCAATTTCAGCTGTTCTATTTAACCAGAGGTAATAAATACTACGTAACCTACAGTTAATTATGGCTACATAGCATTAATTATGTATGATTTAACATTTATGTGTATTGCAAAATTTGGTATTATTAAAATTATTATTTTAATTAAAAATTTAACATTTTATTGAAATAATTTGCTTGAATTGAAGATTGAGAATTTTCATGTAGTCAGTTTCATGTAGGCATAATTATAGCGCAGGGTATTTTGCAAAATTTTTTTGAGCAATTTTAGAAACTCATTTAATTTTGATTCGAATCAGCTCAAACTTTTTGGACTACTCAAACATTGAGTATCAAATGAATTCATCTTTCCTTGCCATTTTTATGAAGCACCCTACTCTAAACTTACTATACATAGCACTAGTAGCTATTACATGTACAGCACAATGATACGTTATATCATTGTGCTTATCAAATCTTTACTTCATAATAAATTCAATAATTTTTTTAGTAATAAATTTGTAGTACAAATCTAGTATAAATCTTTCAGATTCATGCTACAAGTAAAAATTATAAAATTATGCATACAGAATTGCAGGTGTATCATGTACATGTCTTAGAATTTCCGATTTGTTTAAGTTCATGCACAAATCAAGAAAAATTCAAT
>NW_003550363.1:2327-3589 GCF_000090795.2 Amphimedon queenslandica | reverse complement strand
TGCATGACAAATAAAATGAGAGATGTAGAGTTTAAAATATCATTTGCCAATGGAACTAATGGCTTGTCATAAATTTCGTGACAATGGAAGTAATGGTTTTTTGTTTGTCACGGATTTCGTGACAATGGAACTAATGGGTTTTTTGCTTGTCATGGATTTCGTGACAGTGGATCATAATCCATTATAATTTACATGTACCTCTATAAAATGAGTTGACTCCGTCCAGTTGTCGCTGTATCTCATCAAAGAACTCAGTCTGTTTGTCTTCATCAACTGGAGGAATGAGTTGATCAAGATCTGTAGAATATGAAGGAAGGAGAGAGAGAGAGAGATAAGAGTCATGGAGGTGTGGTGAAGGCGTGTCACATAAACAAAAGTTTTAAACGAAGAGGAGCTAACCGTCTTCGTCTTTCTTGGTCCAATCCTGAGAGACCATCTTGTAAACTAAAACTTTTAAAGCCTGAGGGAGAGAGAGACGGAGAGAGAGGTGAAGTAGAGTCTGTGTAACTAAAAGAAGGTCTTACATCATAATCTATGTAGTGTGCCCTCCACTCGGGGGTTAGATGAGAGAATAGAATGTGAGAGAACTTCATCTTTCATGAGCTAAAAGACAAAATTGAGCAAAAAGAGAGTTGACCTTAAACAAAATGGCGTTTAAAAGGGTTAAAAATTAGAATGTTAATCAATCCCGTGGGCGGATTGCAAGGAGAGCATTTTAAAATCAAGTGTCAAATTTTATGATTTCTTTAATGAAAGTTTAATCACAGTGTACACTTGAAAGCTACATGATATAAATATAACAGATAATAATAATAACATCAATAACTGTGCCATATAGATCTACACTACTGCTACTACACAATGGCAGCTACTGTATTAATGGTTTTCATTAATCAAAATCTGACAATAATAATGTAATCTATAGATGTGTGTGTGTGTATTTTAAAGAGATTTCTTTATTGAGTTCAATGGCTTGTTCACTTCTTCCAGTCTCCTCTGATAAGAGTGATACTGAAATAGAAATTATAAATTATACATGCAATTATGTCTATTTATAGAATCATATGAATCTATTTATAGAACTACATGTACAATGTATTCAAGTTGCTGTGTGAGATGCACTGTAGTAGGTTCATAAACTAACTGTTTCCTTCATTAATGTGATTTCATTAGTGACTTGAGTCTCTAGTTTTTCGAAAGCTTTGATCCTTTTAGAATGCTGCAAGGAAGAGAGAGAGAGAGAGGGAGGGAGGGAGGGAGGG
>NW_003550363.1:0-1983 GCF_000090795.2 Amphimedon queenslandica | reverse complement strand
CCCAAAGTATCAAAAAGTGAAAAGGTTCTTGTCCTGCTAGTTTATACTTTTTGTTTTGTTTCTTCGAGCTCCATTAACATTTCGTGGTCTTTCTCTTTCTTGTTTTCCAAAATGAGCTCAAAAGACTCTATCTCCCTGAGAAAGAAGAAGAGAGAGTTAATTGTCACCATCTTGTGCAACCATTCATTGTACATGTACATACTTTTGCTGCTCTGAGTCACCATCAGTGGAAGAGAGAGTACGTTTATATTGTGATAAACCATTAATCTCTTCATCAATCTTTTTGATTTGACCAGACAGGTTCTAAAAATACATACAAACAAATAATTCTAAAAAAATATATTTTCAAGTACATGTACATGTACATGAACTTATAAATAGATTTCTGTAGTACCTGATCCCTCGATATCTTTGATTTAAGTTCTTGGGTTAGTTTCCTTTTGGAGTCCATTAATCTCTTTAAATCATTATCAAGCTGACTACATGTACATAGAACAATGAAGTAGAGAGAAATGTAAAGGAAAGAAAAGAGTATGAGTATTTTATTCTTAAACAAAACAGAAATACACATACATTGTCTTCTCAACCAGATGTGACAGTTCATCTATTTCTCCAATAGTATCATCCACAGACTAATGATACAAAAACACATATTGTAAGTACATGTGATGAATTTTCCAGTAAAATGACAATTATTTATATTATGTTCAAAATCTCTCTCTCTCTCTCTCCCCTCCCTCTATCTTACTGGTGTAACATCAGATGCTTTCTTAGCCAATGTCTCCCACATGGTGGCATTACCGATGGTCTCATCTCTCACGTTCCTCTTATCTTCAAGATCTTTACGTACCTCATCAACACTCTACAGAAACAAGACAGGAGTCACATGATAGTCACATGATGGTCACATGACTCGTGGACACCTGATAGAGCTCTTGGGGCGAAGTGACCACTTGCATTTTAAGGTCATTGATTCTGTCTTCTGATCGCTTTAAATCTTCTTCAGCAGTCGACTGGCAAGGAAAAGAGAGAGAGAAAGAGAGGGAGGGAGGGAGAGGTTTAAAAAGGAAAAGATTAATCATAATACTAAAGATAAGATCTTACATGGGCTTTTTTGCTTCTTTCTTGTGATTCTTCTGCCAATTTTAACCTAGACTCTAAATTTGACTTTTAAAAAATATGAAATTAATAATAATATACATGTACATGTACTGTATGTTAAATGTTACCATGTGAGTCTTGAGGTCTTGAAGTTCGTGCTCTTGCTCAGCAATTTGATGCTTCCTCGCATCTTCAACTTCTTTTCTTGCCTCCTTACTTTCTCTAAAGGAGAAAGAGAGAGAGAGAGAGAGGAATAGAAACATAGTTATCATTAATTACTCTAATTCAGCTATTTCTCTTTGGATATCAGTTATGCTAGTCACTGAGGCCTTTAGCTTCTCATTCAACTCTTCCTACACAAACATACAGTGTGTAAAAATTAAAAAAAAAACTATTATAAAATATAAAAACAATTTTACACACACTCACAATTTCTTTCCTTTTCCCTTCAGTGTTACTAATTTGCTCAGCAAAGTTAAAAAATTTGACATAATTGACTACAGCGCTAAAATAAAATAAGAATATGTTCAATTTTGTAATAGCTATTTTTTTTACCTCAAATGTTTCTGTAATCTTTTTGGAGCTGTAATGGTTAATTAACTAGTGGTTAATTAATTATTAATAATAAACTTACATGGTTCCAAAATGTCTCTCGGACTGAAATCATTATCAGTTAAAAGACAGACATTCATTAATCTCTGCCTGGAAATAAAAAAATAATATAAAAATGCTAAGTGAGTTAAACAGCATGAGCTTCATGAGCTGACAAGCACTACAATACAGTACATGGCATTTGGAACAACTTTTAAAATTCATAAAAAATCCAGTTTTGATCGGAATCAACTCAAACTTTATATTCAACATAAGAACATGCATACGTAT
>NW_003550362.1:2454-3589 GCF_000090795.2 Amphimedon queenslandica | reverse complement strand
ACCACATTTCTAATTAGATAGTCATTGACCACACCCCCATAATTACCTTATTTTTGGGGTTCTTTCCAACAGTAATTGTACCAGACAATTGCTCTCCCATTTTAACAGTGAGGCAGTCCTCGATATATAAGACAGTCTGTTTCCAGTGAGTATAGCGAGCGGCAGGGGCTAAGGAGGCGGAGTCAGAAAATGGGCGTGGTTCATAAAAGTGGGAGTGGTTTGATACTTACAGGTGGTAATGGTGGTACGTTTGTGACATTTGGTGAAGTCCACAGTAAAATAGGCTACCAGAGCATCAAGATAATCGTTATGGGTTGCTGTCAATATGTACGGAGATGAAAATGATAAATCTTCAGATTTGACTGTGTTAAGATCAATCTCCTACGACAATAATATAAATATTTCTGTCAATATTCTATACTTACTTTCACAAGACAGTGATCACAGCAAACCTGTCTATTGTCCACTACATCAACCAATGGCTCCTTCAGTGCAATGTCCCTAATGCTGCTCATGTTAAAACCATAAACTGATTCCCACCCTAGAGAAAGAGGGAGCAGCTGTCACTAATAATACAAGCATGTCTGTCCTACAGTATATCTTATCATCTTTATACTTCCTGTCTTCAATGGCTGTCACATAAAGTGATGCTCTGTCAGGAAACAGCAATCCACCAGGTTTCTAGATTGATGGATATTAATAAATAGCCACACCCATTGACTCCACCTACCAGGAACTTGTCCCTAGCAAATATAACAGTGTCTAGCATGCTCTCATAAAAGAGGCAGTATCCCATCCATTCAGACACGATTACATCAACATGTTTGATTGGTAGCTCAATCTCTTCCATTTTCCCTTTTATTAACGTAACCCCTATACAAGGAAAGGATATCGCTACAATCTGATTGGTCAGTTTGTACTTACGATCGGTCATCCCATTGTCACGAATAATGTCACGAGCTTGATTAATAATATTAGAACAATCCACCTGTTAGAACGATAGTCATGGAATTCAATCAATGATTATCATTAATATTAATAATCAATAATTAATAATAATATTATTATTATGACTGATAACTCACTCCATAAACATGCTTAGCTCCTGCCCGTACAGCAAACATGCTCAATATTC
>NW_003550362.1:0-1540 GCF_000090795.2 Amphimedon queenslandica | reverse complement strand
CCCATACAATTGACAAATTTTCTGTGTAAATTTTAAATTTTTGACTCTGTATCTGCCACAGCAATAGTTTTAGCATCAGTCTGGTCTTCAGTACTTTCTCCTGCTTCAGTGGTATGAGAATCAGCTTCAGTAGTATGAATATCAGCTTCAGTGGTATGAGAATCAGCTTTAGTGGTAAGGGTATCAGCTTCAGCGGTATGAGAATCAGCTTCAGAGGTATGAGAATCAGCTTCAGTGGCATGGGTATGAGTTGTTGATTGATCTTGTCTGCTCTTGTAGAAATCGTGAAGTTGCAATGTGTGCAACCAATGGAGAAATCTGCAAAATAATGATGACATAAGTACATCTATATTATCAAATAATTATAATTACGGATGATTTCGGAGCCATTTTTCAAAAAAAATCCCAAAGCTTTAGTCCTTTCTTTTTTGCAAAAATATGCTAATTTTTTTAAAATGGTCATAAATAAAAAAGTTTTAGTCAGAATCAGCTCAAACTTGCTACACAGCATAAAGACATCAATGTGTATCAGAAAATGTAATAAAAATTTGGGGAGATTTTGGAGCCGTTTTTTGGAAAAAACCATGGGCTATAATAGCCTTGGGTATTTTTCAGATTTTAAGCATTTTCTTAAAATGGCCGTAACTTGAAAAATTGAAGTCAGAATAAGCTCAAACTTGCTAGACAGCATAAGGACATCAATATGTATCAGAAAATGTAATAAAAATTTGGGGAGATTTTGGAGCCGTTTTTTGGAAAAAACCATGGGCTATAATAGCCTTGGGTATTTTTCAGATTTTAAGCATTTTCTTAAAATGGCCGTAACTTGAAAAATTGAAGTCAGAATAAGCTCAAACTTGCTAGACAGCATAAGGACATCAATATGTATCAGAAAATATAATAAAAATTTGGGGTGATTTCGGAGCCATTTTTTGGGAAAAACCATGGGCTATAGCCTTGGGTATTTTTCAGAATTTTGACGTCTTCTTAAAATGGCCATAACTTGAAAAATTGAAGTCGGAATCAGCTCAAACTTTCTACACAGCATAAGGACATCAATATGTATCAGAAAATGTAATAAAAATTTGGGGTGATTTCGGAGCCATTTTTTGGGAAAAACCCATGGGCTATAGCCTTGGGTATTTTTCAGAATTTTGACGTTTTCTTAAAATGGCCGTAACTTGAAAAATTGAAGTCGGAATCAGCTCAAACTTGCTACACAGCATAAGGACATCAATATGTATCAGAAAATGTAATAAAAATTTGGGGTGATTTTGGAGCCATTTTTTGGAAAAAACCCAAGGCTATAGTCTTTGCTTTTCTTCTGAAAATTCGCTAATTTTTATAACTCAAAACTTCAAGTCGGAATCATGCACTGTAGCCCAAACTTTAAGAACATGTAATAAGTACATGGTTCTAAAGTCCAAATGCTGTTTCATCTTACACATGTTCCTTCAGTTCAGTGTCTATGATGTGTCTGTAAATATATTCATCTTTAAAACGACTGACAGTATCCTGAAAGATTACTATAGTACACAAT
>NW_003550360.1:2341-3592 GCF_000090795.2 Amphimedon queenslandica | reverse complement strand
CAGGGGCGTATCTAAGCTCTGAGAGTTGGCTGGGCACGGAGAAAAAATATGCGAAGCGCGCCGCGAAAATTTTTAGAGCTAATTAATATTCATGATGGGCGTGGTCAATTAAATACTACGATTATTACTTTAATTAAGCTAAGATGTGCACTTCAGTGCTTATATTTTCTTCATTAGTAGTAGTACTGGCCTTGGGAAGACATTCAAACAGACTCAGCAGAGTTTCTTAGCCATTTTCAACTCGATTACTTTAATAATTAATGTGAATAGTCTAATAACTGATTGGTTAGTAGTAGTTATTATTTAAAAAATGGCAGCCCAATTGCCCAAATGGAGCTATGGAAGTCTCTACCATGTCATCATTATATTTACACTGGCTAAAACTATTAGCTATGCTAGTCTTGTCTCATTGCTATCATAATAAAGTGAGCAATATTTTTAAAAGGACTAATATACAAAAGAAAAAATTTTTTGGTCTGCTGAGTTGGTCGGGCACAGGCCCACCCAGGCCCACCCTTAGATACGCCCCTGCTCTTTGATATTAACATACCAACAGAATTACAATAATATAAAGGTTTGTTAGTAATTAATTGAAGGAAGTGGATATTGGTCCGGCAGCCGGACGCCTACTGCGGGGCTATAGATCCGGCAGTCCGTTGTTCTCCGTAAAACAGTTTGTGCGCATGCGCAATAGTGCAAAATGGAACTTAGTCTTTTTTATCAAGAAACCCTAATCCCAAAACCCTACAATCCCGGAGGCTAAGATGTACGAGAGGGTGCTCTAAAAACTAAACACTAAACCCCAATCCCAACCCTACGACCCCGGAGGCTAAGATGTACGAGAGGGTGCTCTAAAAACTAAACACTAAACCCCAATCCCAACCCTACGACCCCGGAGGCTAAGATGTACGAGAGGGTGCTCTAAAAACTAAACACTAAACCCCAATCCCAACCCTACGACCCCGGAGGCTAAGATGTACGAGAGAGTGTTTATTTTAAAAAAAAAGTAAAAAGTGATTAAAAAAAAAAGAAAAAAAACCAAACATTTTAGCATAGTTTTAGTCAATAGTCCCGACAGGATTCGAACCGCTGACCCCATCCGTGCAATCCAGACAGCCTCTCCACTACACCACTGCAACCCTGCTGCATCAACGTTGCTGATTGTCGTATTTATACTTGATATCTGTATATAAAATCGTGTATTAGTATACTGGGGCGAAGCCCCAGTATACTATATAGGGGCCAAGCCTG
>NW_003550360.1:0-1620 GCF_000090795.2 Amphimedon queenslandica | reverse complement strand
TGTTTATTGATTTATTCTCATTGTATTTCCCAATTTCAGTGTACTATATGCTTTGGTTTTATAATTGTAAAATCTAATTAAAGTAATGAATTGAGGTGAGTGTATAAGAAATATTGATATACTGCATGGCCAAAGCAACAAAAATCATAGGAATAGAATTCACTTGATAAGTGGATCTATAGCAGTTTAAATGAATTTGTACTGTAAATGGGAAATGTATGTTTGAACAAACTTGAAAATTAATGACTTAATAGCATCTAATAATTTTTTATTTGGAATGGAGTGATCATAAACAGTCTACCTGTTCTGAAACTGCAAAAATGATGAAGTTCTTATCAAAAACTCAAATAGAGCTGATAAAAATTCTGTCCTGAAGCAAAGACATCATTCTTTCAGACAGATCAGTCAAGTTTTAGTACAGATCCGCGAGCGTTCCGCGTTGATCCGCATTTCAGCCCGATCCGCATTTGATCCGCGTGGATCCGCATTTCAGGCTTGCCCCTATATAGAGACTGCCGGACCAATAGCCCCGCAGTAGGCGTCCGGCTGCCGGACCAATATCCACTTCCTTAATTGAATCCTATAGCTGCATGTGTAGTGTACTGGTATGTCAAAACACTATAGAGGGGGAAGGACTTGAATGAGCTCTGCTTTGATATGTAATGTGGTATATGTATATGGCTTATAATCACTGCAGTGGTGGAGCTGTGGTTGTGTGAACAAGCACAGCTCCAGCTTTGTAGTATTGAATGAACTGTATAGCAGGCTTGATACTGATACTGATAATATCATTTAGTATGCAGGCCCGTAGCCAGGGGGGGTTCGGGGGGTTCGGACGAACCCCCTGTTGTAGCTGCAAAAAAAGTTTTAGATTAGCTCCTGTCATGAAGAACAGCACTGCAAAAGCAGGATTAGCATTTTGGCAACAGCGAGAAGCACAGATAGCCATTTTAGCTGAGTCAGCACATGGGTGAGATGCGTAAATTAAGACCACGCCTACCAACCACGCCCATTTTTGTCAAAATTTTCGCTGCGCGCTTCGCGCTCAGCAATTTCCGAACCCCCTGTTTTAAGTTCCTGGCTACGGCCCTGGTATGGCCTGTTTAAATAAAGGGAGGAATCATAAGCTTTGCTTTGATAGCCAGCTGGCTTTGGTTGTGGTTGGAGAGGGACACTGTTAGATAATGTACATGTATAAATGTATAGACTTTACCTTATACTACATGAGTAGGTAGCAAGAGAGTACATGTACATTGAGAGGAAGGACAAGCAGTATAAATCAGACAGAGACTGTGCATTAGTACAATATTATGAAGAAAGAGGAGGAGGAGGAGGAGAAGGTGAACTATCAGAAGCAGTACTAGAAGAACTCATTAGTCATTATGCTGCTGAGAGAAAGAAAAGAACTCAACTATTTGTACAATCATTGATCAAGAAAAGAAATAACTATCTGGAAACAGTAACTGAACAATAATTGTCATTATGATTATACTGCAAATGATTATCAGGTTTATAATGTGAGAGTCAACATGGTCAAGTTATGAGAGATGAGATGATGAAGACTCCATTTGATATTGATTTGAGTGTTTTTGTTGGTATAGGAGTGACTCCATGCATGCT
>NW_003550359.1:1755-3595 GCF_000090795.2 Amphimedon queenslandica | reverse complement strand
TAAATGCACTCAAAGTTGTATTCTTATTTCATACAAACTGTGTAAAAAAAATTGATCCACTCACCCATAGCAGCTGTTATGATAGCAAAAGGAATGATACAGATCCCAACGGCCAGGTTATTGAGGAGCATGTTAGAGAGAAAGATGGTTGTTGGTTGCTTCCAAGTCTTTAGATGAGAGGCAGTGAGTATCAGTACTAATGAGTTAGTTATGAGTCCTCCAATCATCTCTGTACTAAACGCAGCAGCTAGCAGTGGGCCATTGATGACATCACTTAGTGTGAAAGTATCATTAATATTATCCATCATGTACCACTGTCTTTAATAAAGAGAGAGAGAGAGCTAACCTATAAGTCTATAACTGATGCTATACTAACGACTGTTCCCATTATAAATATTATTGATTTCTAACTTCATGCCATACCATAACTTAATTGGAATTAATTGACTCACACACATGGGCATAAGGATATTAATATGCATCAAAATACAGTAATAATTGGGGGTGATTTTAGAGCCATTATTTGGAAAAAAATCATGGGCTGTAGTCTTGGGTATTTTTAGAATATCAGTATTTTATTAAAATGACTGTAACTTTAAAAATTTAAGTCGTAATCAGCTCAAACTTTCTACACAACATAAATATATCAATATGTATCAGAAAATGTAATAAAATTTGGGGTGATTTTGGATTCATTTCTTGGGAAAAACCATAGGCTATAGCCTTAGTTGGACATTTTTCAAAACTTTGGCATTTAAAAAAATGGATGTAACTCAAAAATTTTTAGTCAGAATCAGCGCAAACTTTCTACATAGCATAGGACATGAATTTGTATTTAAAATATGATAAAAATTGGGGTCAATTTTGGAGCCATTTATTGAACAAAAGCAGTAGCCTTAGGTATTTTTGATTAATTTACTGATTTTAAAAATTGCCATAACTTAAAAAATTTTTTCTGACTAAACCCATATTTTCTATATGGCATAAGGACAGTAATATGTATCAGAAAATGTAATAAAAATTTCAAATAACTTATAAGCAATTTTTTAAAAAGTTAACTTTGTGTACATGTACTTTTCTGAAAAATTTAAAATTAAAATAACATGACATGACTGCTCAAAATCTCTCTGTTATTCAATAAATGAATATAAATACATTAAGAAACATGCATTACATTACATTATTTACATTAAATACATGAGAGTCTTTTAAAGCCACAAGCTCCTACGAGAAAGAAAATGAAAGAAAGGATAGGAGGAGAGAGATGAGAACAATAAAGTATAAATATACTACTAACTTATAATAATCTACCATCACAATCTGTCCATCTGCTAAATAGATAAATAAATAAATGAATTAATAATATTTACCTTAATTTAGAGTTGATGTCACCATGTTGAATAACGAGCCCCACCCTTTGCATTCCTTGGCAAAGTTTGCATCCGGTTAGTGCTTGTTCCGAGGCTTGTTCTTTGATCAATGGCAACTAAAACCAGTTCTTGTTCCTCTTCTCTGAGTCTCTTCTCTTCTCCTTTGACTATTGGTAATGTTCATTAACTATCTATGTATCATTGAGTATGATTTTAGGTCAACTTATTGATGTACTTAATCTGTTGAAGAGATGTCGTTTCCCTCAGAGGAGATGGAAGGAACTAGGACTGACACTAGGACTACACAAGAACACACTGGACGTCATTGAAAGGAATCATCCTGGTGATGTATCTGGATGCTTGACAGAGTGTCTCTCCAAGTGGTTGTCCAGAGCTGATAATGTTGACAGTAAAGGAGGAGCTACCTTTGACTCACTGTCAGATGCTCTTAAATCTATGAATGAGAATGC
>NW_003550359.1:0-1130 GCF_000090795.2 Amphimedon queenslandica | reverse complement strand
CTCAGCTCTCTCCTATTGCATTAATGGATATACCAGATGATATACTAAAAGTATCTGAATTGATAGAGTTTCATGAGTTATTGATCAAAGGACAACTGAAGGGGTCTTTACAAATGCTTGATGCTGATACTATAATAAAGATTAGAAATGCTGTTAATGATCATGAAGGAATGTCTCTTCTTATAAAAGCATTTGAAGAACATCCAACACTGCTACATGAAATGAGAATAGCTACTGGAAAAATAAAAGGTATAAATGTTTCAAAGAGTGTATTAAAAATAGCTAAAGTAATCAGCAAGCACTAGAATATTTACAGTCAATTTTTATTAAATTACTATTAATAGGTTCATCACAAAAGATGCCAAAGTCTCCACCCCCAGTAGCATCTAAATCAAGATCATTATCACAAAGTGGACGATCTCAATCATTCACAACAGCAAAAAAACCACGACCACTTTCACAAGCCACACAACCTCCATCAACTGCACCTAAACCACATCGACCATCACTAACTACACAGCCTCCTCCAAAAGCACCTAAACCACACCGACCATCAATAACTAAAAAATCTCCACCACCAGCACCTAAGCCAAGACAATCTCAAGATTCTCCATCAGCTCCACATGATCCAACAGCAACAGTACTGCAAGATAAGGAGGGGAAGAAAGATCTATCATCATTCAAACCAATGGAAGGATCAATGTCACCAGAATACATTACAATGAAAGAGATGCTAGCTGATCTTGTTGATCTGTTGGCAGGAAATGCTCCAGTTATTTCTCAGTTAAATAATCATCTCTTTTCATCTCATCTCATTCCTAAAGCGGTACATGTTACTGTTGAAAGTACTGCAGGACTCACTCCTTATGATAGAGCTAATAAAATATTCTCTTCATTACTAACAACACTTGAGTGTCATCCTAATCCTAACAGTGTGTTCTCTTCTCTCATTACATCACTACAGAAAGTAGGACTAAAGAACATGGCATCTAAACTAATGGAAAATTTAAGTAAGATACAAAAATTTATACCCTATTTATTTATTTATTTATTATTTCTTTATAATAGAAATGAAAGGTGGTCATGTTGATCCTAATCTAGAGCAGCAACCATCAGTCAGTAAGGGACCA
>NW_003550358.1:2268-3601 GCF_000090795.2 Amphimedon queenslandica | reverse complement strand
GTATGCTATAGACTGGTAGTACAGTAGGTGGGAATGATGACTTATGATCATATACCAATATACACCAATCTCCTTGTCTTCTGTAGTAATAGTAATGTTTAAGAATATTTTGATCTACATATTTTGAGTTATGATCATTTTAAAAGGTTCTCTTTTAATGAGTTGAGTGTATTAATATTTATTCAAATCTATATCATCTCTGTAGGTGAATATTCTGAGGATCATGATACCATTAAATTATTTTGGGATGTCGTGAGAGAATTCAGTGAAAAAGAGAAACAGGATCTGATTAAATTTGTGACTTCATGTAGTCGGGCCCCCCTCCTGGGGTTCTCAGAACTCCACCCTCCCTTTACGATACTGTCAGGTCGTGAAACTGACCACCTTCCATCAGCTAGTACTTGTATGCACTTACTGAAGCTCCCATTGTTTGATAATAAGGACACTCTGAGAGATAAACTGGTGTATGCTATATCTTCTGGATCTGGCTTTGAACTGAGCTAATTTTTATTATTCATTATTTAAATTTTTCATTGGTATTGCGTGGGTGGTAGTGTATCACGTGATGCACCGGCCCCTGGCCCTTGGTTTAATATGGCTTCTAAAAGTAAGTCCTATTGTTACTATTCCAGTGATCATGTACTGTCAATCATTGATATATAGATCAACTGAATGTAAGAGTCTTTCACCGCACTGTATCAGTAGGTGATTCACTGTATGTGTGGGGTGGTGCTCAGGCTGGTTTACCTCTAGTACATGATAGTGAAGAGAAGAGAAGGTTCACTAGTAATATACAGCACTTTACTCCTTCAACTGGTCAATGGATCACTAGAGGTACTACTGGTACTCCTCCATTAGGAGTGGACGGATACTGCTGTACTGCAATAAATGATCTATTGTATTATTTTGGGGGACGGTGTAGCCATGACAACTGCTATCACAACAGTATTACACAACTGGATACCGTTAGTCTTCAATGGAGAGAATTAGAACCAACTGATGCAACTAGACCAGTTATGAGGAGAGAGAGTGGTGGAATGATATCATTTGAACATGATGGAGTACACCATTTACTAACGATAGGAGGACTAGGATCTAAACCAGCTGTACAACTACCTCATTATAAATATGCTAATGGAAACTGGTGTACTAATGAGCACTCAATATATAATATATCATCAAGTAAAATATTATTATTTTACTTGAGGATTATTTTTAGTAATTTTAATTTAGGAAAATGGAGTAATCCTTCAATCATTGGTCAGTGTATACCACCTGCTAGTCACTTCATCATTGAAAAGATCAACAACACTAGAGCTGTTCTGTTTGGTGG
>NW_003550358.1:0-1573 GCF_000090795.2 Amphimedon queenslandica | reverse complement strand
ACCATCTGATGGCGACCTTATAACAAGGGTCAATGGGAGGGAATCACGGGCATTGGCCAATCATTCCAATCGAGGTGCATCCCAGCGCTAGGCTACGGCTATGGTTAGCTGGGTTTAGATATTTGTATATCTCCCAAAAACACACACACACGTCATTGTTAATGGGTTAACATTAACCCATTAATTAATTAATGGTTAATTGTCAATTGTCATTGTTAGTGTTGTTAATTGTTAACACACACACACACACACACACATAGAAGGCAACAGGGTCGGGCATGGACAGGCAATGCCCGACCAAAAATTTTCACCGGAAATGAAAATTTAATTAATGACATCATTTATTAGTCATGAATAATTACCAAAATACGCGCAAACAAAGTGGGTGTGGTCAAAATTGCGGCGCTCTTCGCAAGCCATTTTTTGCCAGACTACTCTTCCAGTCCTGCCTCCGCCTATGTACACACGCGCGCACACACACACACACACATGTCATTGTTAATGGGTGTGGTTATTTTATTTATTAGTTCTGGCAGTGTATAAAGAAACCTGAAGCAATAGACCAATGGCCAGTGGGTAGATTTGCTCATGCAGGTGCTATTATTGTAACTGGATCAGACTGTCCTATGCTAGTGATAAGTGGTGGGATGGATAAGAATAAAGATACATTAGATGATTGTTGGATCTTTAACATCATTCAACATTCCTGGATAAAGGTATGTACAGTGAGATACATGTAAATTATTAATCTATTTCTATTAACAGTTAGCTGTACCTCACTCTGTTAGTAAGAGATGTGGTCATTCTCTCTCAGTGTTCATTATGAGTCCTCATTGTGTCTGGATAATAACTGCTGGAGGAGCTGTTCATAACGGACCAGTCACTAATCCTAACATTGCTATGGTAACTGAACTAGGTCAGTGTATGATTTACATATGAACATACAGGTATTATAGTAATGTTAATATTACACGATTTAGCTCACTGTTATTATGTGATTTTTCCTTTTTGTTTTATAATCATTAGTTCTTGACAGTAATGGAGGGTGTCTGGTTGGTGATACATATGATTCTAACTTGATGACTAGTGAAGAATACAAGAAGAAGTATCAGCAGCAACTACAGACAGGAAGAAGAATATGGTTGGAGGAGTACCAGAAACCAAGAAAAGGAGATACAGCCAATATTGAGCAAACTGTACAAACTCTTATGAAGAATCTTGAAGCGAAACAGAAGGAATTAGAAGAAAGTAAGAAAGAAGCACAAGTTTTTCATCAGCAGATGGAACAGAAGGAAAGAGAAGAAGCAGAGAAAGATCAAGAAATAAGAAGATATCGTCATCAGCTTCAAAAGAAGGACAGGAAGAATCAGGAGGCACTACGACAAAAGGATATTGTGATACTTGAGAAGGATAGGGAGCTACAGGAGAAGGATAGGGAGCTACGTGAGTCTCAAGATCACTGGAGTATTAATAAAGATGAGGTGACTTTGATAAAGGAGGAGTTAGGAAGAGGATCTTATGCTGTCGTTACAGTTGGTATCTTTAGAGGTTTAAGAGTAGCTGTCAAGTCACT
>NW_003550356.1:1924-3602 GCF_000090795.2 Amphimedon queenslandica | reverse complement strand
CAAGACAAAGTAATGATAATAAGAGTAAATTGTAATTATGTGTACATGTACATGTATGAATGAATTAGTGTTTTAGTTAACAATAACTAAAACTAAAACCTATTTTAATTTTAGTAAGCTGTTTTTTTTAACTAAAACTAAAACTAAAATTCAAATTCCTCAGTGCTTATAATTAAAACTAAAACTAGTACTAATTAACTATAACTAAAACTAAAACTTTAATTGTGAGATACATTAACTAAAACTAAAACTATAATAGCACACTTGTAACTACTTAAATTATTGAAGAGGTCTGATCACTAACACCTCCATTGTAATGTTGGTCAGGTCATTTGGTCCATTTACTAGTTCTTAATTAATTGTTTTTACATTATTGGAAAAATTTTCGTGAATTAAACTATAACTAAAACTAAAACTAGAAGCACTTGAAGAATAAAACTAAAACTAAGACTAAAATACAATTTTGAAGTGATAACAATAACTAAAACTAAAATGATTACCATTGCATAACTAAAACTAAAACTAAAATTATTGTACCATACTAAAACAAAAAATGAATGTCAATGCACCATCTTCAATTCTTGCTCTTAGTTAACGAGCGTAAATACATTTCGTGATATCTGTTTAATTTTTTTTTCTGGAGTTTCTGTGAAATAAATCAGATTCTACATAATTTACATTTTAAAATTCTTTACCTTCAACATTTACCTAAAGCAAAACTACATACAAGTCAGCATATCAGATAATGGCATACTTTTTCTTTAAGTGATGCAAAAAATTGCAGAGGAATGGAACAAATGATAGTAAAGGAAGCATGGTCTTTGATACATTCAAATTCTTTAATCATGACATGAGGGGCTAATTCCTTGCATAATACTGTATTTAGCAGGACCTGTGCATCATCTAAAGTGCAGTTGTCAACATCTCTAGCAACAACAAATGAGATTTTGTCACATTGAAATAGTGTGTCAGAATACAGTTCTACATTTAAAAACATTCGAAGCGACTTAAACTTATGCATATGTTTTTTGTATTCTTTAATGATGGTAATGGCTTTTTCGACTGTGAAATTAATGGCAACATCTTCCAGTAGGCTGACATTTATAATCGAACACCTCTTGCGGACTACAGCTAGAATGTTATAAGTGGCATCAATATGTTCCAATTGATGAATGAAATAAGGATAGTCACGATAAAGAAACTCTTTGAGGTCATCTGAAGGAATTTCATTCATAGCATCACAGGCAGTAGTGACAGCCTGATCATATGTGTGCCTCAATGCATCTAAATCAGGAACTTTTAGACCTAAATTATATCAAGAGTGATTATATGTAAACACAATACAAAAATATTTACTTTCGCTGTCTATAGATCTATGAGGAATTATTTTCGCTATAAAAGTATATTTTTGTAATGAATTACTGATTGTTGCATGATCTGACATTTTCTGACATATTTCATTATTCATAAGATCTTTGAAATTCTTACAAGAATCATAGCTAGTCATGTTAGATCTCAGAAGATCTGACAGCTTGTTCAAATCTTATGACTGAAATCTTAATACTAGAATTTGTAAGAATTTCTGTGACAAGATGATACAAGATTACTTACTATCTTGTATTGTCATGTAAAATCATGAAACATTTTATAAGATCTTTCTGGGATTTTTTATAAGGGA
>NW_003550356.1:0-1846 GCF_000090795.2 Amphimedon queenslandica | reverse complement strand
GTAAGGTTTTAAAAATTGTACAAATAATTTATCAATAAAGTTAGTTCTAGTAAATGTTATTTTTGAAATCTATAAAATCTTTTGTCATAACTTATTCTAAGTTACTGTATAGCGGGTTTTTTGAGGATGCATAACAAATTTTGTGAATTTTTTATGTTTTGTGAAATTAAATTCCTTGAAAATCATTTTAATACTGTACAAAATGGCAGAATATTGGAAATTTGTGAAAATTTATTTTGTGAACCTCTAGATATAGGTCATTTGCAAAAATTATTATCCTAAAAAAACCACTATACAATGTTTCCTTTAATCATTCGAGTTATTTCTATTCTTTATGTGTTCTACTGTATTGAATTTATAATTGAATATCAAACATTTGCATGGCTAAGACTTCTACTAAAAAAATTTTTTTGCTGTCAATGGGAAAACGTCATCATTTTTGGACTCGCTGCATAGGCGAGTATTAAGTACTTTGGTTGTCTGTCTGTGATCCATACACTCAATACCAGTGTACACTACACGTAGTCCTTCAAAACAATCAAAACCATCATAATAAACCAAAAACTTTTATAAACCTGCTTTTCTTTTAAATCTATCACTCTCTGTCATACTGGCATTTAGCATTTTGCTTTTAGCATCCAGCTCTTCCTTTAATGACATTGCTTCTTTTTTTGTTATACTTTCCTATATGAAAGTATCAAACTGATACAAGATCATGCAGCCAAACTGTACAATTAATGCACTATTATGCAATAAACAAACCTTTCTTTCTTTTTCTAGTAACTGACTCATCTCATCTACAAATGACATAATTTCACCAAAAAAGAACAATAACTAAATACCTAATTTTGAATTTGTAATTTCTTTTTCTCTTGTTGCTGCTTTTAAACTTTCATCCTTGTCATTTTGTTCTTCACTTATTTTTGATATTTTCTCTAGCAACATTTCTATTTCTTGTTTGCTCTCACCTGACCAATTTAAGTAAAATTAATAATAAACTATCATATAAACTTACCTGATAACCTTTTAAAACTCTCAATCTCTGCAATCCTGGCAGTCAGCATTTTGTTTTTCTTATCCAGTGCTTTCTTCAATGACTCAACTTCTTCCTTTAGTGATACTTTTTCTTGCAGTAACTGAATATTCTCAGCTAATACAAACATGTAATAATAGTGACAATAATCTAATTTAGTATCTCTTCATTCAATGTTAATGCCATGCACAATGTAACTTGATGCCTTGCCTAAAAATCATAAATTAAATCATACTTGCTTTTGCTTTCAAAATTTTATTCTCAACTAAATTGTCCCTTAGCATCTGTACACTCCGTGAGAGCATCAATTGTACTATATAAAATACATGCATACATCTATAAATTTTTTCACGATTCATTAGCTATAACCTTTTCTTTTTTTGATCATACTCATCTGCCTATTTTTCAATCCTATACCATCAGTATAAGTATAATTGAGTAATAGATCAACTCACACACCTTCTTTGTAATTAAGTAAAGTCCTCAGTTCTTGTTCCTCTCCATCAGCTAGTTTAATCTCCTCTGCAAGACACTCATTATTCATTACCTATAATCAGTACATAATATTAAACAAGGTCTCATACAGTTACAGTATCTCATACTTTGTATCTGATCCTTTTATCATAGACAGTGTAGTGGCCAATGGTTAGTCTAATTAAACTGAATTCCTTTATCAAGACAGTTAGGTTGTCCTGTGCTTCCAAGAGAAGAGCAGCTAGTAAATGATGTGGACCATAACAGATGATAATGATGGAGTTCCCAGGGTGAAAGCTTCGTACAATAATCCTCTTGTTTAAATGGGATCCTCTAGAG
>NW_003550355.1:2459-3604 GCF_000090795.2 Amphimedon queenslandica | reverse complement strand
AGGCCAAATTTTGCCAAAAATTAAAAGTAAAGAATCTCCATTTTTATAACTTTACCTAATACATATGCATGTTGTTATGTTGTGCAGCAAGTTTGAGCTGATTCCGATCAAATTTAGATTTTTTATGAATTTTTAAAGTTACTCAAAAATCGGGCCAAAGTCCCTGTACTATAGTACAGGGTCACGGGCCAAATTTCACCAAAAATGAAAAGGAGAGAATTTGCTATTTTTATAATTCTATCTGATAAATATACATGTTCTTATGTTGTGTAGCAAGTTTGAACTGATTCCAATCAAAACTAGATTTTTTATGAATTTTTAAAGTTGCTCAAAAATCAGGCCAAAGTCCCTGTACTATAGTACAGGGTCACAGGCCAAATTTTGCCAAAAATGACTAGGAGAGAATTTGCCATTTTTATAATTCTATCTGATATATATACGTGTTCTTATGTTGTGTAGCAAGTTTGAACTGATTCCAATCAAAATTAGATTAAAAAAATTTTTTTTAAGCTACTCAAAATTGGGCCAAAGTCCCTGTACTATAGTACAGGGTCATGGGCCAAATTTGTCAAAAATGACTAGGAGAGAATTTTTCATTTTTATAATTCTATCTGATATATATACATGTTCTTATGTTGTGTAGCAAGTTTGAACTGATTCCGATAAAAATTAGATTTTTTAAGAATTTTAAAAATTGCTCAAAAAGGCATATAATAGGTACAGGTACTTTCATGTACACATAACACATACTTCTTCTTTATAGCAGGTGGACAGAGTGGCTGACCGTCCTCTCCCTCGGCCCAGCATGCTGTCAATGTCATGTGACCACTCGTAATGAGTTCACCATGTTCAGGCAGGAGTGGGTGGGTATGACCTAATGAAGAAATTAAAAAAAAAACAATTTAAAAATAATAATAATTATTATTTTTATTAAAATCAAATAGATAGTAATTAATTATAACTGACCACTTCCAACTGCAGTCGAGTGATCAAAAGTGACAGCTTGATTAGAACTGAACTGATACGATTCTTTGATTGATGTTGATAGTATCATAGTGTTATCAGGTATTGGTACGTATATACGTGTGATCAATGACGGTATACGAAATGACGTATTCATGATCTACAATAAAAAAATAAAAAAT
>NW_003550355.1:0-1541 GCF_000090795.2 Amphimedon queenslandica | reverse complement strand
GATATTGTAAGATCTCAACTGTCATAGTTGCTTCGTGATCCTCTCTAAAAGAAAATAAATAAAAAAGTTAAAATACATAATGCTTTAATTTAACCTTCTTTCCATTAGCTCAGCTTCAATGTCCCTGTCTCTAAGAGATTGCTCAATCATTGCATCTGATCCAAACCTACAATTACATGTATAATAGTACACAATACATGTATAACGTACATTCACATGTTTTTATTGCATTATATACATGTAGTGTAGTTTGTACTATTGTCCTACCTGTGTATCACTAGTTGAGAGGTAGTACAAGAGTATCCTTGATCTTCTCTTAGCTGCTTTAGTTCCCGCCATGTCTTCAATATGTTTTGCATTAGCTGGTACTCAGTAGCACCAGTCTGCTTCAACTGTTGTCTCTTTGCTCTTACCTAAAAATAAAAATAATACAAATGTAAACAGTTATGTGCTTAAATGTATTATTGTATTGTTATATAATAAAATGTATTATCGTAATATGTATTAAATGTATAGTTCATCATTACTTCAAGGCGGTATCTTTCCAGCTGCTCTGATGCTTGCATTGGATCGGTCTGTGATTGTTTTAAGTCTTGAATGGAATATTGCAAAGCTTTTAACTAATGGAAAGAAACAAAAAAATAGAGAGAGAAGGAGATTAAAGTTAAATAGTTAAAATGCTACATGTCCTACTTGTTCTCGATACTGTTCAATAAGTCTACTCCTGTCTATTTTATGATACACTTCACACTGTTTTGATAAAAATTGGCTCAATACGTGTTCTCTGCTAAACAAAGGATGATGAGAGAAATGTATTGAGCCTAAGTATATCTCCAACTGGCAATCCTTGACACCTGAAACAAGTAGGCACACAAAATTAAATAAAAAATTAAATAAACATTTACTTGCTTACCATCAGTTTTATTGATAATAGCAGTGCTATTCCCTGCCATTCTTGGCTATAGGATATTCATTATAACAGTGATTATTATTATTAAATTCATAGTTATTACTTCTCTGTAGATTAAGTGACGGTTGGGATCCTCTCCTATGATGAGGGGTCTGATAATAAGTTTGTGCGTCGGTTCCGGTGTCGTTAAAATCAGCCCATCCTTTCCAAACCAGCCCTTACCCTATGCATGGCAGATTTTAAAGAGTATTTGCATCTCTTCTTTACCATGTCTGGGCGACGTAATAATCTGTTTTCCATTGTTGCCAAGTTACCTATGCTCACTTTTGGCCGCTGTCCAACGTACAGACCAATGTCCTCATCAAAGACAGGTGGATTTTCATCAGGAGTTTTTGTTTCTAGTGGTGCTGAAAGAAAAATAAATAAATAAATAATCGAGACAAAAAAAGAAAAAAATCTGCCGAAACCCGGGATCGAACCAGGGACCTTTAGATCTTCAGTCTAACGCTCTCCCAACTGAGCTATTTCGGCACCACACTAGTCTAAACTATAAAATAGGAAGTCAATCAATGTACCAAGTACTCGACTGGGAACAAAATAGAGGGTTTTCTCATTGTTAATTCTCTCCTGC
>NW_003550353.1:1879-3605 GCF_000090795.2 Amphimedon queenslandica | reverse complement strand
ATTTACAAAGCAAAGGGGTGCATATCTAACAACAAATATATATTAGTTAATAGACAACACTAATTAGTTAATAGTTTATCTTACTTTTATTGATTTTTGATCAACCAATGAGTCAGTTACTGTGTAGTGTAGACTATAAAGTACGAGTATCTATCTCTTGATCTATCTAGAGCATAGATATATTATATATGTCCAGACTCCAGAGATATCCGGGGAATGGTCTGGCTAGAGAAATACCCTAAGCTAAAAGAAGAGACGAGCCACCGATATCCAGAGAGAGAGACGCACAAAAATTATTAATTTTATTCATTATGACTTGTCCCGGGGGCGCGACACACCTAGATCTTATCCCTGTATTATCTTCGTCATCCTTTTCTTATAGTTTTCCACTTGTAGGTTGTTCTTTTAATGGGTCACTGATTCAATTACCACTTATTGACCACATATAGATCTAAAGTATTGTTTATTTATTAATTTATTTATTTATTTCGTCTAGATTTACTTTATTACAAGAGGGATGGATCATAGAAGGTTCCGCTCTTATGATACTTGGTTTAAGGTAGGAACAGAAAAAGAGAGGGTGGTGGCGATAGTAATGGAGAGATCGAGAGAGAAGGGAAAGAAAATGTTGTTTCTGTAGTCAAAATTTTAACTTTTTAGAAGAATTAGAAATCAAGAATGCCATTAGGCTACATGTCAATTAATTCACAAAATAATTTTTTACAAAAGTTGTGTAGAGTCAGAAAAAATTTAAACCACATACATATAAATAGAAGTTACATATACATAGTATTTTTGTTATTATTATATGTATAACCAGTTTTTAGCTTTTCTAATTTTTATATTAATTTTGAAAGAAATTACAAATAATTATTGCTTAATTGAATTAATTCATGATCTGTCTTTTTAACAATTAAAAAGCAACAACAGTAGCAATAAAAGTAATAATAATTACTATTGTTATTATTATTACTATCACCCATTTGGCCTTCCTGTCCAGTCATCTCATACAGAGGCTATTCATAGCCAATGTTCTGATGTAGCTACATCATTCTTCCACCATTTCCTTGGTGATAAATAGTCTCATTTAACTATCTATAGGTCATATCCATGTCTTTATAATTTTTCTGTTTTTCATTTGTATTTGTTTGTACAAAGCCCTTCCTTATGTCCTCATCTGTTATAATAGTCATGATAATGATAATGATGATAATAATCTCTTTTTATAGCCTCATATTGCATTTCCTCCAAGAAAAATAGCAGATTGTATAGTCAATACTGACTATACAAAGCCTAAATTAAATGGAGGTAGGCAACAATAACCTGTAAGCAGTGATATATGTATACATTTGTTGTGTAGCAATTGTGGGCTAATTCTGGTCAAAATTCAACTTTTTTAAGCTGATTCAATTTATTATTTGCTATTCTTTTCAACTTAATTATTGTAGTAGCTATAGCATGATAGTAATTCTACGTTGTACTTGACCAATCAGATAGCTTGACTTCAGGCTTACTTACCAGCAAGTTTCCCAGAAAGTTAATAAGTAGCCCAAGAATTTAGGCCACATTTACAGAACTATGTTTTTAGTTAAATAGGACGTTTTGGTTCAAATATGGGTCTTATTAAATCTAAACAGAAAATGAATACCAAATATAAACAGCTAGAAATGCACACAAGTATTTATGAACCCTTAATGTACGCACATTGAACTTGTTAACCTTCTGT
>NW_003550353.1:0-1617 GCF_000090795.2 Amphimedon queenslandica | reverse complement strand
CTTACGCATATAAAGTATACATCTTTTATTATGTAATTGATTTGATGTCTGGTATAATTTTACAATAGTTCTTTTCTACACTCAATTAGTTCTTTTATCCAGTACTATAATAGTGATATTATAAGAGTAGTGGATGTACATGTGTGTGTGTAACTTAATTATCATGTGGATCATTATCATTGTCACTATCACTTCAGAGTGTTTGTTTATATTACTCTACTATAGTTATTACTAGAAACAATGTAAAACATTCAAGGGCTCAGCCTCGTAGATTATTAGCTGGGAAAAAGCAGAATCCCAACTTTTATGTTGCTGCTAAAAAACTCCTGACTTGTTTTTTACTTTAAGCCTTGCTACACTGACTTTAAAAAAAGCCATAAGATATAAAAAGGCTGGCCAGTTTAGTGCAGTCAGTGACAAAGGTGACATTTCATGCATTTGTTTGATTTTCAGAGTTTATCTCAACAAAAAGGAGTTTCATAGTCACTTAATTGCACCTGTAACCTTTTCAAGCAGTTGAAAAGTCTTTAGACGGTGTTTTAGCCTTATCTTGTTGCTAGGAAGTAGGAATATCATGACTTCTGATTCCCGTGTGCTGATCACCATTTTATTATCTTTGGCCACTCCCACTTACAGGTGGGCGATATATCGAAATTGACAATATTTTATCGATATAATGCGGTATCGATACGTATCAATATCGAAAAAAATTGAAAAGAAATATCGATACCGTGACCACGCCCACAAAATGATTATATAACCTTAATAATAGTTAATTAACCACAGTTGCTAAGTAATGAAGTATCTCCAAACCGCTCCAAACACTTCTTTTTTGCAAAACAGAGGAAGTAACAGATGAAGACTAAGTCAAAACAGGTTAAATGAGAGTAATAATGCTTTTCCAAATCATAGTTTTTCTTGGAAATGGTACTTGAAACTTATTGGGCGTGGTCATGAAAATATCGAAATCTAGTATCGATATCAAACGATATTCATGAAAATATCGATATTATCGTATCGTTTAAAATTTTCAATATTGCCCACCCCTACTCCCACTTTCAATGAAATATTGAAATTTAGAATCTATTGCATTGCTAGGCATGTGCGTATATATAGAGAAGATACGGAATACGTACGTACGTGTACAGACAAACAAACAAACTCTACTCATCTTAGTGGGCTTCGCCCAATTATTACCGTAGATCGGGAAATTTTCATGTTAAAAATAATTGGCGTGGAATTTTTTTAAGGTGTTTTATTTCCGCTGGTTAACCCATCCGCGAATTTTTTTCAACATGAAAAATTTTAGATGCGTCGTGAACTGGACATGTGGCTACTAACTCTTGATGATGATGGACAGCTATTCAATGGAAGTGTTGCTCGTGAGAGCACTGAAACTGACAAGGAGCTTCTTAGGTGAGAGCTTCAGGCCTTCATTGGGCTTTTAGAAGAGCCTTGTGCATGCACCGCTGCCCCTTAGAATAATTCCGGTAATCTTATTATTCATTGTAGAAAATATTTTGTGAGTTAAAATTTTGTGGGTCACTTCAACTGCGAAAATATTTTAACAGCAAAAATTTCCCGATCTACAGTACATGTTGAATGCACATGCTTTGT
>NW_003550352.1:1957-3608 GCF_000090795.2 Amphimedon queenslandica | reverse complement strand
GTTCAGTTATGCCCAGTCCAAGCAGTTTTGAGCTATCTGGCAGTTCGTCCCCCTGCCCAGCAAGGCCCCCTCCTTATCATGAGAGATGGCAGCCCTCTTTCAAGGGATTGTTTTGTTCATCACCTAAAAACAGCCCTTACAGCTATAGGGGTTGACCATAAAAGGTATTCAGGACATAGCTTTAGGATAGGGGCAGCAACATCAGCAGCCCAAGCTGGAATTCCTGACCACCTAATAAAGGCAATGGGAAGATGGCGTTCCGAAGCCTACCAAATCTACATTCGGACACCCCCAGCGACCCTAGCCTCTGTCTCGTCGTCTCTGGCCACAGGAACTCCCTCTTAGACCCAATAATTGTGTCATTTCATGTCATGTGCATGCCTGGGAGTATTGTTTTTGCCTATTTTCTTTTGTTTTCTTTTTTTTTTTTCCTTTGTCCATCAACTACTAAAGGGTTATAGTGGGAATTACCTAGGAGTGTATGTTTGGGCGTGGTAGCTTGGAACCATTTTCCACCCCCGCAAATCCTGATTTGATGCCCACGCCCTTAGGCGGGACTTCTGATTCAAATTACTGGCTTGAAAAAGTGTAATTAAAGGGGTTTGCGGGGTGTGGGAGGGTGAAACCACGCCCACCAGCACACCCTTCTCACCTTTACTGGGGGAGCAGGGGTGCTTTTCTCCTATTTGTGTAGGCTCCCAGGAAAGGAGGCCGGGTGGCCTGGCGCTGTTGAGTATTTGGTAGGTGGTTAATTTCCGGTTAGAACAATGTTTTAGGCGGGGTTAACCACACCAGTTAGCACACCCACACAATATGATATAAGCAGGTGTTATTACGTTGAGCAGCTAGATTTGTTTGGACGGCACTCTGCGACAAAGCGATCGAGATCGTATTCAATTGGACTGCACTCTACTGCAAAGCGATCTCTCTTGTTCAGTGCAAGCTGGTTGCGCTGAGCCTCTGACTTTGCAGTTTAGCCTCTCATATTGCCCACCATCCCGCCACTACCTCAACTCTCCACTGGGTCCCCTTCCCAGTGTGATGCGTGTGTTAACCATTTTCCACCCCCGCAAATCCTGATTTGATGCCCACGCCCTTAGGCGGGACTTCAGATTCAAATTACTGGCTTGAAAAAGTGTAATTAAAGGGGTTTGCGGGGTGTGGGAGGGTGAAACCACGCCCACCAGCACACCCTTCTCACCTTTACTGGGGGAGCAGGGGTGCTTTTCTCCTATTTGTGTAGGCTCCCAGGAAAGGAGGCCGGGTGGCCTGGCGCTGTTGAGTATTTGGTAAGTGGTTAATCATCACAAAAGAGAAGAGTATTGCTAAGGACATTACTCCAAAGTACTAGCTGCTATGACAGTACTACATTCCATAGACCTAGATAAGGTCTCCTAGGACACCCCTAGCTCATGTGCGCATATATAATATGTACTGGGAATAACTGAGCATTGAGCTAAAGCAGCTGCCTAAAATAAACTCATTTCAGCTGATGGTTTTGAGTGGACTTCCTGGCTTTAGAAAAGTTTTTTCAATTGTAACTATTATCCAAAACTGAAGATCAAAGGTAGTACATTGTAACAAAATATAATTTAGCATGCCACTTTTTTTTGCTAACAAAATATATAGCACTCAAAATGACACATGAATG
>NW_003550352.1:0-1731 GCF_000090795.2 Amphimedon queenslandica | reverse complement strand
CGCATTTAATCAGTAGGCTCCTCCCATAGGCGGGGCTTCAACCCCCCCCCCCCAAATTAACGTGGGAGGTGTTTCATTGCGGGGTGTGGTTGAAGTAAGCCACGCCCAACGGCACACCCTCCCCGACTTTCCGAGTCAGGTAGTTGTGCCACTTATTAATTAGGGTTTATTCGGCAGTGCACCCCCATGAAGGAAGGTAAGTGGTTAAATAAAACTAACCTGTTCTAATAAAATTATAAAGGATATCCTGACTGTCAGATAAGCCATAAAGAATTCCTGAAGATTTACACTGGCTCAATGCTTCTGGGATGGCAGCCATTTTGGGGGTGCGCTCGTCCAACTCAACCCTACATACCAAGCGCTAGCGCTTGGTAATATACTGCTACTAGTGGAAGACCTCATCATGTTACAAAATGACTCATCTTCCTTCTCTCCTATCCCTACTTCTTGTCAAGAGATTAAGAACAAACAACCAAACAGTCCTTCTGGTGTATACCTACTGGGAACTAATGATGGAACTCGATATGTTTTAAATACTGCAATATGGAGGAGCCGTGTGGTTCAGGAGGAGGATGGACAAGGCTAGGATATCTGGATATGACTGATGCTACCGTGAACAAGCTGTCCTTCTGGGTTTAGACTGTACCAGTCAGGAGGAGTTAAAGCTTATGGCTGAGCAACATCAAGTGGAGGGAGTTGTACATCAATCCAGTTTCCATCTAATATGGTATCAGTTACTCTCAAGTGTGCAGTAGAGTAGTGGGATATTAATGGGATCACCTGATGCGATTCATGCTACTATTAATGGCCTTAAAAATCACAATGATTTTAATTCTTATTATGATGATGGTGTTAGTATCGCTCGTGGATATCCTCGTCAACATGTCTGGACACTAATGGCTGGACTACTTAAATCAAGTAATTTTAATCCTACTAAAGACCATCAATAAAATTGTCCTTATCTCAAGGTAGTCCTCAAAACTCAACCCTTCAGTCTTTCATTGGTAATGACTACTTCTGTGAATCTGGTAATCCTGCTGACGGGTACATTTGATTCCAAACTCTATACATCTGATTCATTGTGGGATGGTAAAAAAGCAGTATTCTTGAAGGTGATTGTTATACACCTCGTCCTAGTCTTCCATAGTTCAATTAGGTACTAAACACTACCACTACTGACTACCTTGAGCTGAGAGTGTTTGCTGATCAAAGTACAAGTAATGAAGATGTTTCTGATAGCCTTTATGAGTTGTACATCAAATGATGAGAATACAAGGGTGAGCAGTTTGATTTTTTAATGAGTTTTTTTAGTTAGTTAGGTGATATTTTTGAATTGATTTAAAAATAATAATTGAAATTTAATGGTATTTCAATTTGTTCATGCACTCAAGCAGAAAGGTATGCAAATTGATAGTGCTAGTCTACTACTAAAACACCTGCACATTTTTGGTTGAAAATTTACTAGACTAGAGTACGTTCTTTGAATGTTTCCCATTACATACAGCATCATGTCTGACGTCATTAGTCAGGCTCTTCTGAATATTATAAAAGGAGTGAGGAGTAAATAGTAAACAATCATTACAAAGAGGATAATAATGCTCTCTCTTCTTATACTAGCTATTGCTTGTCTCCCTCAGTTTATCAGTAGTTCTAATCTTGCTCTTACATTTGATGCTGCTAACAGTACCTGTACTGCAGCCTGTTCTACCTGCAGTGATATCAGTAATACTG
>NW_003550351.1:2236-3609 GCF_000090795.2 Amphimedon queenslandica | reverse complement strand
AAAGAGCCTTTGACAAACAGGAAGTGACGTTTCAGGAATTTTTAATATTGGCATCCTGTGATGTTTCCAATCCATGTACATATAATATTTATGCTCAGCCAGCATTTTATCAAGTATTAATTAGGTTTGAACAGTAATGTAGACAAATCATATTCATAGTTAGAAATGTAATGCATATACACACTTTAAGTAACAATTAGCTACTTCAAAGTGACGACCAAATCTGCTCTTATAATGACAGAAGTAAAGTGCATATAAATGTAATGAGGCCAACCATGGGCAAAGCCGCAGCACTGAATTGAAAATAGCAAATTAAGATTAAATAACTTGACTCAGTCTACACAACAATAAACTAAAATAGATACCACGATAACAATAGTTAAGGAAAGGAACACAACAATAACATTAAATCTTTTCTCTTCAAGTATATATAATAGTATAGTAAACAATAACATTAATGATAACAATAATAGTCTCAGTATATAGTTCAAATTGGCTATGGCACTCAATCATTGTCCTTGTTCTGAAGAAATAAGCAGTATTGGAGGAGATTTGTATTCATAACTATGATCTGTAGTAGTATCTGTCGCAACGGTGCCTTTCAATGCTTTCTCAACAGCCTGAACAACTTCTTTGTCAGCGCAGAACTTTGTTAGATATTGTGACTTTAAGTATTCGGGCGATCGATCTTCCTGGAAGAGATGTGGTTGAGGAAGCAAGCCTTGGTTTAGGCTACCGGTATTGAACATCCGTACCTCTTCATTGATTAGATTCCCAAGCCTCCGCCACTCATCTGGCAGAGAGTAAATTCTCTCGTATTGTATATGTTGATACCCTATACCTTTTGTGCTGGGCTTCAGGCTTCCCTCTCCGTTTTTTTACCCGAAAATCCATTTAACATTTTACTTGCAGCTTGGGTAGCACCCGACAACACTTCTCCAGAGTAAATTGGATACTCAATCATCACTTTTAGAATAGAAGGTCTCGTGTAAAACCCAATGACTCATCCAAACACAGTCATGTCCCGCCGGAACCTGATCCGGAATGGAGTACTCCTGTTTAGTGCTACTAACATTTGGATGATGTCTTCTAAAGCTGGTAATTTGTGCAGCTCATCATAGTCAGCATTTTAATTCATGATCTTTTGCTCATCAGCCTTACGATGGTGCCAGATCTTTAGAGGAACTTCAGGCTGTTTGCTGGCCAAATTGTTTTGTGCCATCATCATCAGGGACGCCTGTAGCTGCGGATTCTGAGAAAGGAGTTGTGGGGGGAACAATTGAAAGGGAAAATGAACAGGGTGGGATGGAAAAATTTGATGGCCGCTTTGCTGAGATACTGCTACTCCAGCCGCCAGTGCAGCACGCCATTGA
>NW_003550351.1:0-1689 GCF_000090795.2 Amphimedon queenslandica | reverse complement strand
TATTATTATTATTAAATAGATGAGAGAAGCAGTTTAAACTGCAACAACAAATCTAAACAAAAAACAAAACAAAACTAAGTCGAAATCAATAAAAAACCCCAACTTGTTTCAGCAAAGACTCTATGACAGACGGGAAGGGAGCTCTGTGTGTGGCCTACATAGCAGCATTGCCTTTCCACAATGCGATGGAGAGCTATTGGAACAGGTGCCGGGAAGGGTCTCACATGTCCCAACCTATCCATTGGCTCTGAAAATGAAATGACAGAAGCAACTGAGGAGCTCCAGCCTTCAAAAACTGCTACAGCAAATGGGAAGAAACCTATATACATGTATATACAATAAAGAACAATAAAGCAGACATGGGGTGAAGCACTATGAAATGTACTTAAACACAAACACAAGCACTTAAATCTATTAGAAGTACCAGCACAAGTACAATCCCTAGCTTCACCATAAGTGCTTGAGTACAAGAACTAGCATTCTCCTGAGTGCTTAAGTACATTAATAAGTACTTGACGTTCAAAAAGTGTAACAATAACAATTATAGTTGTTCATTGTACATGTACATGTACATGCACTTATTCATTTAATTTACTATTGTGTCTAGTATACATTAATTCTGTGTATCGTTTATAATAGATAGAAACAGCAGGGAGCTTTGGGGTGATTTGTATATTGTTCTTCAAGCTATCACACACACACACACAATATGCTACTAAACTTGTATACTGCTGTTACTACAATTTACTGGACTGTGTAACCACTACATGTACATGTACACTATTCATTTTTGCTGTGCTTTTGTCAATTTGTAAAACTAGTTAAGTACATGTACATGTACAAAGAACATACATTATATTGAAAAGGTGCTTGTAAGCAGCACTAAGTACTTAGAAAGCTGTGCTTATTTGTACAAGCACCAAATGCTTTGACCCCATGTCTGCAATAAAGTACAATAATTGAATTTAACTGGGGCGAGCATGGGCGAGCCCCACTAAGACAAGCAGAGTTTGTATGTCTGTACACATACGTATTCCGTATCTCCTCTATATATCCGTGATAGCACATGCATTAGCAATGCAATTTCCATTGAAAGTGAGAGTGGCTGCAGTAAAATAAAATGGCAATCAACACGGGAAAAAGTCATGAGCTTTCTAGCTACAAGATTTCGCAAACACAGCGTTCAAAGACTTCTCATACAGTTTAAGAAGAGGAAAGATGCAATAGAGTAACTATGAAACTATAGAATACAAGCTGCAATCAATAAAAAGAGTAGGCTAAACTCAACCAAAGGTAAAATTTGATCCAGTAACACAACTACATGTAATAACTTGGTTTTGTTCATTTTTGTCATTGACAACTTCAAATGAAGTATTAAAACTGTAATAGCTTATTATTTTCACATACATGTAAATTCAAAAGCTCGCTCATGCTCGCCCCATAATATTTTTAACATCGTCCTAGTTATTCATTACTGTACATGTAATAATTGTGTGTGTGTGTGTGTGGTTTTCTCTGTTCATTATTGTACGTTATTGCAGACATGGGGTCAAGCACTTGGTGCTTGTACTTAAGCACAAATAAGCACAGCTTTCACACACACACACACACAATTATTACATGTACAGTAATGAATAATTAAATTCAATCAATTAATGCATTATGTTCATATACATGTACATGTACCAG
>NW_003550350.1:2587-3611 GCF_000090795.2 Amphimedon queenslandica | reverse complement strand
TCCTCACGTAGCGTAAAACTGCAACGTCTCCTGGTCTCCAGTCTTGCTTTCTCTGGACAATGTTTGTCATCATTGGATCACTCCACCTGCTTGCAAGAAAACTTCAATCTATTTTGGTATTTTCAATCACATCGAAGTATCGTTTGTTACCATGCATGATGAATTAATTCAGTACCTTGTGAGAGCTAGTGTATCAATCAAGAACATTCTCTTTGGAAGGACATCAGCTAACAAGGAGGTGGATATTGATGTGGACACAGCTATAGTACTTTCCACTGCTGTCATAGCATTGAGGCTCAAGCATCCAGCACTAATCTACAGTTTAAAATATTAATTGAATCTTCATCTAATACTAGCATTCTGAGAGGAGGAAGGAGAAGAACTGATAGACTACCAGAGGAGGAGAGGAGAACATATTTGATTAAATGAAGACATGAGCATATTTTTTCACTGTATGGATTGAGCTACCCTTTTTCACAGTGACCTGCTTTTAGTCCCGATCATGTGAGAGGGAAGGGGAGTGTCAGCGGAGGGGAGAGGGTTTCGCCCAGGAGTGTGGGAGAAGTCGTGTCCCCCTTTTGGGTCGGATCGAGGCACCCAGTATCTCATGCTTGGAACCCTCTCTTCTCCTCTTTCACTCTCTTTCCTTTTTGTGTGATATGGACTCTAAGCAGAAGAAAGGATCAGACTTTTCTTTTTTTTTTTTCATCTCGATCCTTTAACTACTTAAAAGCAGGCAAACACTATACAGTTGAGCTAAGCCAGGTTACGGTGGGTAGATTGGTGAGGTTTGTGATGCAGGTAGCTTGATTAACCTGGGCACTAGCTTCCTAATTCTCATTCTGATCTCTTTCTCGATCCCGTGGCTTTGACTTAGTATCAATTGTTTAGTGTTTGCCTCACCTTTCAAAATAAGTCAATAACTCTCATTGTAGGTTTATGATCAACGTCACGTCAAAACTGCGTAGGTAATCTGATAATTTAATGAAAATAACGCCTTTAAAATTGACATGAAATTAGTGAA
>NW_003550350.1:0-1740 GCF_000090795.2 Amphimedon queenslandica | reverse complement strand
GTGGTTGTTGTGAACACAGGACTTACCACTAATGTCATATCATGCATCACTACTCTACATTTCTCCTGTCAGCTAGTTTACAATCTGATCATTTCTCTATTACTAGCTGTCTTCCGGTGGGGAGAGGAGAAAGGAGAGAAAAACATATCATAGCTACTTTGGATTCAATAAATACACGAGCATATTTTTTCACTGTATGGGTTGAGCTACCCTTTTTCACAGTGACCTGCTTTTAGTCCCAATCATGTGGAGGGAAGGGGAGGGTCAGTGGAGGGGAGAGGGTTTTGCCCAGGAGTGTGTGAGAAAGGAGTCCCCCTTTTGGTTCGGATCGAGGCACCCAGTATCTCATGCTTGGAACCCTCTCTTCTTCTTTTTCCTTTTTGTGTGTTATGAACTCTAAGCAGAAGAAAGGATCAGATCGACTTTTCTTTTTCTTTTTTTTGTCTTGATCCTTTAACTACAGGACTTACCACTATTTTCATATCATGCATCACTACACTTCTCCTACAGTTTACAATTGGATCAGTCCTCTATAACTAGTTGTCTTCCGGTGGGGAGAGGAGAAATTAAGAGAAGAACAAAGTTTATTCACAGTGGGTGGATTGGGAAGGTCTGTGATGAGGGTTGTTAATGGACTTGGGCACCAGCTTCTTAAGTCTCATTCTCTTTCTCGATACTGTGACAGCATTGGGCTTAAGCTCATTTGTTTATAGTGTTTCCCTTTGAAAATAAGTCAATAGCTCTCATTGTAGGCTTATAATTAACATAACGTCAAATTTACGTGCACATGATCGGACATTTTGATGCAAATGACGCTTTAAAGTTGACACAATAATATTGTAGCGAAATTTCAATTCTGCGTTGCATTTTGTAATGAGTGTTTGTTATTTTATAGCCAACACAAGTTATTTCATAATTATTATTATTGTGTATTATTAGTACATGAACATTTTGGTAGATTGTTAAGATTATTGTTATTACATTAAGGTTATAGTAATAGACAAGGGTCATATACAGTAATATGGTAGGAAGCAATGGTAATAGATTATTAGTTAATGGTATGGTATTTAGTATTAAGTTAAGTTGTCTTATGTTATGTGGTCATACAGCATAAGTTGTAGGTAGGTAATGTTATGGTATTGAGAGAGGAATGTACTTTGTATAGCAATGAGGTTAGTATGGTATAGGTACATGATATGGTTTTTATTGTGTCATATTAAGGTTCATAAGTGATAAGTCTGTGTAGGCAATGAAGGATAAGAACATACCCACTTATATAGCAAGGTTAATATATGATGTAGGTAACCATAATGGTTGTAAATAGGTAATAGTATAGTATTAAGATATTATACTGGTATAGCAGAATTAATGCAATGTATCGTGTTGGTATCATTGTGTCATATTAAGGATTGATCATAATGTTATAAGTTGTATGTATAGGAATGGTACGCTATTAAGATTAAAAAATGTACTTATACATTTGTATATAGGAATGTTAGTAATTATGGTATAGGTCTAAAATTTGGTTTTCATCAAATGGTTTTGGTATATGTAAAGGGTCATAGGTTATATAAGTAACTGCAGTGTGGAGATATCTCACTATTCAAGTATTTTCTCAACATGTACATGTTTAGCTATTATTGGTGTGTTTGTATAATATTGGTTGTCCCTTACTGGTTCTGTATGTATGTACATGTACCAGTGCCCATATTTCATATTCTTGTTTTAATATGTTAGTGT
>NW_003550349.1:1929-3611 GCF_000090795.2 Amphimedon queenslandica | reverse complement strand
TCTTTGATGAGAAGTTAGTGATTTGAGTTCTACCTAAAATAAAGAAGGCAATTAAAAAAACTAACACACATAAATAAAAACATTAATTCAATTCAACCTCTCCTTGTTCACAATATAGTATGATATAAGTTGGTATGCTATGATGAGTTCAAATCCTGTGTTTTGTATGCTGTAAGTTTTACAATTAACACCTGATTAATTCAATGAACTAATGAACATGCTTACCACACCAAAAGGCATCGTCTAATAAATATCTGTGACTATATCATATCACACATATCACATCATGGGACACATGAATTACAAATTATATTCGGATAAAATACCTTGTTAGCCCTTACATACTGCTTCAGTCTTGCCACATGATGAGAAGTTGAGAACATCAATACTGTACTTTAGTCTTATGGACCAGCCTCCTCCTCCTGTTACAGCTGTACTTGTAACAATGCCATTTGCTGCCTTGTTTCTTCAATCTATTAACACACAATAATTATTAATTATTACACTACTGTCATTAGATCCATCTAATAATTAATTACAATATTTACAACTTGAATATTATTACATTATGTGCTTTAAAGTACACTGACTCCGAGTACAATTTGAAAGACGTGTTTCAAGGGGTGTCACTTGCATAACAGCATGTATTAATGTTAGCAACTGGGTGATCAGGGTCAATATATCAGATAATTAACAAAATAACATATTATTTATTATTTTTTTATTACGAAAAAAATAATATGTTATTTATTATTTACGTACGGTTAAAAACAAATATGAATACAGAGCTTTGAGAGTGAATTGATCCCTTGATTCTCTTCCATAGCAGCTTTTTATGTCTTGATGTACATCTGATTTGGTCTTGATTACTTGATTCGATCCTGATATGCTTGTTTCATTTATCGAGCCGAAAACAGAACTAACATTTCCACTTTAAAAAATACATTGTTTAGCATAGACTTCACACACCAATCCTTACCATTAGAATAGAACATAAGAACACATGGAATAGATGTTCATTTACTCTAAAGGTTCTAAAGGTTGAGCCACTCCTCTCTTAATTTAAGAGCCACGCCTATTCAACATGGCGTCATCTCATGATGGAGAGTCTTCATATTTCAGTTACTTGGATGTCTTTTTATTAGGAGCCTTCATTCTCGTCCTTTTCCTGATAGTTAGAAAGTTTAGGAGAAGAGCAAGAGGAGATGACGAGAGAGTTAAAAAGCTACAAATTAATCCAGTGTAAGTGAACAATCAAAAGTGATGATGTGTATACATACATGTACATGTACATGTATCCTTACATGTGTGTGTAATGTGTTTTATGTAGACATACACGTACATGGTTTTACATGTAGGTTTCCTTTTTTGAGTGTTTTAAATTATGTGCTTTGGATCAAAAACTAAAAGTCATGCCACATCATGGCAAAGTTTCATGTATGACATACCGTAGGTCGAGATATATTCGCGGCTGCAATTATTTGTGGTCATAAAAAATTCAATTAAAAACCATGGAAACTGTTAGAGTGTTGCTATGACAATAAGACCACGTGTTTAGTGTTCAGCTATTCATCTGTTCTTTAGCAGCTATAGTGGAGCCATTCACCAATAGCGAGTCCTTCTCTATCTGTTAACTTCTTGTATGGACCTCTACCTCAGAGCTCTTTCAGCCTCTTTGCTGC
>NW_003550349.1:0-1919 GCF_000090795.2 Amphimedon queenslandica | reverse complement strand
AGTCAATAAACACTAACTAGAATGGGTGGAGAATCCCAAAATACAGCAAGGCACTAGTTCTGAAAATAACCGGTAAAGCAGCTCCAAAGAGCCCCAGGCTTACTGACACAAGAAGAACAACAGCTCAAGAACACTGCAGCAAGGTGCTTTTCTTCACTATTGCGCTGTTTTTATTAAAATAACACCTCAGTTCCCATGGTTTTTAATTGAAATTTTTTTATGACCGCGAATAATTGCAGCCATGAATATATCCCGACCTATGGTATGTACACGCTGTACGTTGTATTTGACCCTATTTGTTCAATATTACAGCAATATTTTAGAGATAAAGTTTTAATATTAATTATGATAAGTTTATAATTCTGCTCATGTGATCTACGACGTTGGCCTTTAAACATCGTCATTTGTGGAATGCCAATCTCACACATACTGCATTATGCTTATGAGATTTAAAATTTTTGTTCCTTGAGTCTGGCTTTTGAATTTGATGAATTTAATGTGAGCACAAAAATTAAAAGACAATTTAAAATTTTCAATGGATCAAGTCTTTAATGATTGTTTGCCGATTTCTCTTTTTCTCTATTAGTATAAAACAGATTTCTTCTCCTGTTTATTCCTCCTCACTGAGTACGTCTGGTAGTTTTATTGATAAAATGAAAACCCGAAAGAAAAGGGTATTGATTCTGTATGGGTCTCAAACTGGCACTGGGGAAGAGTTCTCCAATAGATTAGCAAAGGACTCATCACGTTTAGGACTACCTGCCATGACCTTTGACCCTGAGGACTGCACTGACTGGGTAAGGATCTACATGTAATTAATCATTAATTTGTCTGATATTACTCCAATGTTTTGTACAGTGTACATGCATAGGGTTGTACATGTACATGTATGTAGAAAACTTTTAGAAAAGTTTTGGCTTTTTTAAAGTCAATGTGGCCAGGGTTTTATTATACAGGGTACAGGAGGTGGGAAAGGAAGAAATCCCCCTCCACTCTAAGTCCTCCCTTATGTTCCCCCCTAAAATACCCTATAGCTCAAAACTTTTGAGGGTAAAAACTTTTGTGAATGAATGAAAAGACAGAAATTCGCGAATAAAACTTTCGTGAATGGCCCAGGTCCATTGCATTGAGGGTGTGGCTAGCAGCTCTATACTTGAAGATTGGGAGAGCTCCCACAGCATCAGGCAAATGAAAAGCATGACTGCAAGAGGGTTTGGTCTTCTTTCTTCGAGGTACAACTAATAGAGGCCATTTTAAGACACATGTGCTTACTTAATTAAGGCAACTACATGTATATTATAGCATAGAGTAAGCCATAGATAATATGACCACATCCTTTGAATATTCGTGATGAAAACTTTTGCGTTTGAGGAGGCCTAAATTGCAAAACTTTCAAAAGTTTTCATCGTCAAAAGTTTTAAGCTATACGGTAGTTTGTGTAAATTTAATAAATGGGTTCATACTTGCTATAATTCACTGTTGTTCATTACACAATTGAAATAAACTAGCAATCATGTGTATAATAGCTTACACCTGCACCGACAAAACTAACTTCTACTTGATTAGTGCAATATCACAAAATAAAATCCCTAAAATATGTGATGTTACTGCTAATTTTCATCATGTCCCCCCTTCTTGTCACCTTATGCCATATATAAAGTTTGAGCTTATTTTTGTCAAAATTTTTTGGCAGCTTCAATGTACTTCAAGTTATTATTTGTTACTGCATACACATGTACATGTAGCTCTAAATTTTTGTTAGTCAAGAAGTTCATCAAATTTGTTAGGCATTTTTTGATGAAATTTTTGACTGACAAAATTTTTGCTCCATGTGGGTGCATGGCATGCGGATTTATAACATAAATGACAAAAATTTTATTGATGAAAATTAATTTCAACAAGAAATTAACGTTTTTACA
>NW_003550348.1:2246-3612 GCF_000090795.2 Amphimedon queenslandica | reverse complement strand
CTAAAAGAGATGGGATTGATTAGTTTAACTATTGGTTACTATACTGTGTATGATGAACATGCAATTGATGTGGTTAGTGAATGTATGTGTATATAAATTAATAGTATACTTTAATATTTGAAAGGAGGTGAAGAGTCTAATGAAGAAACTGGAGATAATAGAGAGTGAAAGAGATGATTTACTTGAGGAGAATGCTAAATTGAAGGATACAATAGACACATTAGGTATATATTAATTATTATTAATTATAATTATTGATAATTTAAAGGTATCTCATATGAAGGTAGAGAAGTTGATGAAAGCAATAATCCATCAACAGAATCATCAGGTATAATGACATTCATGTTTTGAGACATGATAAGTATTACTTAAAGTACTGGAAGCAGTGCTGTGCAGGATATAACAGCACAATGGGTGGGATTGAGATAGCAATATAGCGCGAGGCGCAAAGCGCCGAGTGCTGTGGAGATCCCACCCTGAGTGCTGTGGAGATCCCACCCTGAGTGCTGTGGAGACCCCACCCTGAGTGCTGTTATATCCCGTACAGCACGTGCTTCCCGTGCTTTAATTGATTTATGGTTACTAGGGGGCGTACCAAAGGAACTGGCCTAAACCACATGACCACGTGCTTCCATTTTGAGAAGAAAGTGAGAAGAGAACACTAGATGCTGGTCCTAGTGAGAAGTTAAGGGACAGCAAGAAAGCAAAACAAGAAAACCCATTTCTGTTACCCATAAAGAGCGAAAGTTTACTAGAGAAAGCCTCTGGATTTTCATTAAATGTTGTACCATCTATAAAATTGATTTTTTTTTATCCTTAAAGTCACACCCATTGTGGGTAACTATCAGAACAGTATACCTAGTGATAATAGTGATGTTATGCAATATGATGTACTGGTGGGGCCTTTGTTATGCCCACGTAGTATACTATAACTATGAATATTGTCATGCACATGAATTTAGAATAAATATATCATGTAGCTGAATTGTTCCTAATTATTTAATTGGTTCATTTTTATTATTTAGAGTCTGAGAAGGAAGACATTAAAAAGAAGATGACAAAAGCAATGCAAATGGAAATAGATCATTTACGATCATCTCTTCAAAGCAAAACAGGTATACATGTATATACAGACATAATTAGTACTGTATAATGACAATACAGTACAGCTGTGTTTAGAGTATCATTATTGGCATTCTTGTATATTAATTTGTTGTACATCAATACATTAATGTAATTTGTTGTACATTGTACATTAATACACTAATTAAGGGGTGGAGTCAAGACAAGCAACACATCATGAAGTTTGAAGCGCTTTGTGCAGTAATATGATTGATAATTGAGTAAATGAAAAATATCTATGGTA
>NW_003550348.1:0-1631 GCF_000090795.2 Amphimedon queenslandica | reverse complement strand
CAGTGGATAAAACTCAACACCTTGGTTTTGACATTGGACGACAGACGTAACATTTTAAAAGAAGATTGGGAGTTAAATGATGTAATAATGACTTGTGCTCAGCGTATACTGCAAAAGCAGTTTCCTTTATTTAATGGATTCTACTTAACACTCAAGCTATCCAGTATGAAACCTGTCACTGATGGATGGATTGGAAACTTTCTTCAAATATGTCATTGCCGCTCAAATCACTGGATAACTCTTTCAACAATAGGATGTCAGCATGGCGAGATAAGAGTGTATGATTCACTATATGACGAGGTAGATGAAGATACTATCTTCCTGATAAAAAGATTATTTAATCAAGACGGATTAAGTATCATATTACCTTCTGTTCAAAAACAGAATGGTGTCAAAGACTGTGGGTTGTTTGCAATTGCAAATGCTACCGCACTGTTACTTACATCAGATCCATCCACTACCCATTTATTTAATCAGGCAAAGTTACGCGATCATTTGGTGCATTGCTTAGAGGCTAATATGTTCACTCATTTCCCAGTAGTGTAACCACTGATGTTTTACAGGGACAGTGTTTTTGTTTTGTTTACTTTTGTTTAGTATTATTGTTACATGTATATGTACTATTACATGTAAAATGTATCCATTATCTGTTATCATTTACCATTTTAATGTTATGATTGATTTTATTTATTTGCTAGGATTAATTATTGTGTTAATTTTTAATGGTAACGCAAATAACACAAAAAATAATAGATACACGTAAAGATAAAGATAGACAAGAATAGCAAAAGTAAATATTATCAAGTCATTAGTATTGTTGTTGGCAATTGGTTGCACAAGTATTACACCTCACTAAGACTGCTTGTTATTCCAGCTGCTTGAAATCCATTGACAATTAGCTGAGGTTGTGTAGTGAAGTATTGATATAGGTCAATCATCCAGTTGGCCATCAATGGTTTCATTATTGTTAGCCGAAGATCTACTGACTCTTCCACACCATCTTCTAACTGCTTCAAAATAATGGAGGCATACCAATTTTGAAACTGCCGTTTCATGAAATCCTTAGCTGGCTTATTGATGCTAAGATCAAGGGGCTGAAGTCTATCAGTACAGTTTGGTGGTATTAATACATAAAAAATATTGTTTTCTTCGAGAATCTTGAATACTTGGTCAGTACATTGCCCCCTAAATACATCGAATAAGACGAGAGCTGGATGAGTAGCATCAAGACTGAACTGACTTCTTGTATTACGTACATATGGTAGTATAATTGAGTTCAAATACTCAACTGTAGTTTTCTCATTGCTCCAGTGGTTGCTAGTATACGTCAGGTGCCAATTATTAGGAAAAGATACACCTTTTGGAAGGCACTTCTGTGTAGTGCCTTGGTATATTAGCTGAATTGGGAGGAATTTCCCAGAGAGAGTGCATGCGAACACGGCAGTAATCTGCCTCTTGTCATCAATACCTTCAATTTCAACTCTTTTTGTTCCTCGTTTTTCCATCGTCCATTAGGAGGATGGAACAATCTTCATGGCTGTGTGGTCCCAGTTCACAATCAACTGCTCTGGGATTTCTTCAATAAAGACAATGGAACGTATATCAGCCAAGAAGATTTCCTTTACACTGTC
>NW_003550344.1:2369-3622 GCF_000090795.2 Amphimedon queenslandica | reverse complement strand
AATAGCATAACGAGTTTTATGAAAAGAAAGCAACGTCATTATTATTATTATTATTATTATTACAGTTTATAGTTTAGGCCCGAGACTGGATGGACCCCAAGTAGGAGCTTTAGAGGTATTAGCCGGACCCCCTATAGCTGGAAATTCATCTCCCTCAGACCCGGACCAGGGGGCCCCCTTAACAACATAACCTGTACGAGACCCCTTGGCCGTATCTTCAAGCGGTTTTGCAGTACGTCTGGTGTATTGGTTCAAGAGATCCTGTTCCTCCTGCTTCTCAATGACATCCTGCATCTAATGAAGGAGGAGAGAAGGAACAGTAACACCACAGACTAGCCTTGCTGTAATGGACACTGTGTCTCTGTTATACAGAGGTGTCCTTTATGTGGAGGTTATTTTATACAGTAAGGAATGTAATTGGTACACTAGGTGCTGTCCGTTAAATGGAGGTGTACGCTATAGAGAGTGTCCATTAAGAGAAACTATACTTACATATTCCTCGGCTAAGAGCAGCAAATGTTCTTTGGCATCTTCAACATTCTCCTCAAGACCAGTTACCGTGACAACAGACCCAGTCTTGTCTTTTGGAAATCGAATCATGACATTGAAATTCTCCATAACCTAAACCATTAATAATAATAATAATAATAATAATAATAATAATAATAATAATAAATTTTTAATACTTTAGCAATAGCTTTTCCTTTGGCTCCAATCAATCTACTGTGGACTCTGTGGTCTATATCCAATTCATCAGTGATCTGCTCCTCCTATTAATAATAATAATAATAATAATAATAATAAGAGGATAATCATAATACGCATGTACACGTAATACTTGAGGTATTAAATAATAATAATTAATAATAATAATGTGTTTATGTAATGGATGCCAATGGCGTTTGAATGAGATTATGCAGCTGCTATCCAAACACTGTTTCACATTTATATACACGAATAGCTGGAATACCTTCACAGAACAAAAGAATGCACACACATACAATACTGAATGTAACAAGATCAGTAAAACAAAACCTCCACATAAAGGACAACTCTGCATAACAGAGCAACTATCTTGTCCCAAAGTGTCCGTTATAGCAAGGCTAGTCTGTATTCATAAAAGGGTGAATCTTGTTATTTTAATCAGCAAAACTTTCAAATTCCAACATAACCGACTCACACCCAATTCATGCTTAAGCCAAACCAATTAATTAATAATGTATAATTACACAAGAACTGTTCTACAGTGTAGC
>NW_003550344.1:0-1470 GCF_000090795.2 Amphimedon queenslandica | reverse complement strand
TGTACAGTGTAGCCTCTTTATTGAGGACACCATTGGGCCCACACTACCGGTCCTTAATACATGTACAGTGTAGCCTCTTTATTGAGGACACCATTGGGCCCACACTACCTGTCCTTAATACAGAGGTGTCCTCATTTCAGAGGTATAGGCTTGTACCAATTGGTACATTACAAAATGTCCTCATTATAAAGGTGTCCTCATTACAAAGGTTAAGGCTACACATGTGGATAAAGTCCATTTGTTAATAGGATAGACTAAAGCAGCTGTGGTTGATATTCAAATGATCCTCTCAGTGTACTTAGGGTCCAGTGATAGTGTCTTTAGGCACATTGAGAGAGTGTTAATGGCAGCTATCAAGTTTACAACAATAACAACATAATTAAACTGCTCTAGCAATAATAATAATAATAATAACGATATACCACCTGCTAACTCTGACTCCCAATTTTTCAATTTTTCCCTACAATGTTGCTGCTAATAAATGTACATGTACACTATACATGTATGTACAGTGACCAGTGTGAGTGTGTGTGTGTCTGGAGGTGAGTATCAGTAATGTAATACCTGAGTCCCTTGATATCTGCCCTCAGCTTCACCTCAAGCAGATATCTCAGTCCTCAGGTATTACATTACTTATACACACACACACACACACACACACCTCCAGACAGGACAGGTATAGGTACAGTGTAATCATAAGTACATGTGGGGTGGGGTGGGGTGCTTCAGATGTGGGTATTATATAATCATATATATTAATAAACACAACAAACAAATTACTTAAATATACAACATCTGAACCACCCACACGCATAAAGACACACGGACTGGCCAGTACATGTACATGTAGCAAGAGCTTATTAATCTTTTATTGATGAGTTGAAGGTATCCATCATTACTGTACAGACTAGCCTTGCTATAATGGACACTGTGTCTCTGTTATACAGAGGTGTCCTTTATGTGGAGGTTATTTTATACAGTAAGGAATGTAATTGGTACACTAGGTGCTGTCCGTCCATTAAGAGAGGCTATCGTGTAGGATACAGACATCAAGTGTTCCCCTATTCTCTCCAGAGAGAGGCCTGAGCTGATAAAAGTTGATAAAATTACGGACTGATACTGATAAAGTGACAGTAATTAGGTTTCAGTTTGATTCCTCAAAGGACAGTAAAGGACATAAGGAGAATTGATAAGATAAATACTAGTATACTGGGATATACTGGGATATACTGAGAATGTTAACGGTATTTGCTAAAGTTGTCAATAAAGTGTCAAGTTTATGTTAGGACAATGAAATATAACACTTTGATATACTGAGATGTACATGTACATGTACATGTGGTGAAATATGTACAGGGATATACTGAGTTATACTAAGATATACTGACCAGTTCCCTGACAATCCTCAGTATGGCTTCTTTGGCAGAATGGACCTGATGCTCGTAACCTATGATTGTAATCTCATCTGAC
>NW_003550340.1:2036-3627 GCF_000090795.2 Amphimedon queenslandica | reverse complement strand
CTCACATTATTGTTGCGTAATAGCTGTAAGAATTTATTATATACATTGTTTTGAGTTACTTTCAAACTACTATAATTAAAATGGAGTAGCTACTTCCTTTTTTAGATGTAAGGTTGGTCTGGTCAAGCAAATTGAATTGAATGACCTAACAGAAAGAGAGAAAGGAACAGAATGTCACCAAATATAAGCTACTCTAATGAAGCAGAGCAATTAACAGTTAATTAATATTTGTGTACTTGCTGTAAGACTTACTCTTGTTTTTATGGCAATAGCAAACTGCTATTGTGAGACACATTGTTATGAGCATAATTAAAATAAGAATCCCAATCACTGATGATGATATTATGATAACTACAACACATACACATAGATAATATGTATTAAAATTAATATATGTCATACTAACCAGTACTGACACTAGGAGTTGGTGAAACAGGTATGGTAGTAGGGGATGTTTCTGTGCCGGATGTTTTTGTGGATGTTTCTGTACATGTAGTAGTGATATTTGGAGGGAATGCATCTGTTAATGTAACACTTGTAATATGTAACCTGTAAACACATTATACTAACTGACCAAATGCTAGTGAAAATCCTTCACTACTACCAACGCCATTACTAAATAGAATACTGATAGTACACTCTTGATACAGAGGGACTGGCAATAAATCTGTAAAATTATTTTTAGGTTCTATTAGAAAAGTTGTACTGCTATTAGTTCCATTACATAGTACAGTAACTGTAACATGTTCAGGAGCTTCACCAGTGCATTTCAGTATGACCTAAAATTAGTAATAATAGAAATTATTGATAAAAGTATTAATAACATACTGGGATATTGAGTTCAGCAATAACTATATCTTGTGTATAAGATAATATGTCAAGTGACGTGTTGGCTTTAGTTGACCTGGGAACTATAACAATGTAACGATTGAAGTGTATGTAATGTATGTACTTCTTTGATATGAGAATGTATCATTATTAGATGCTCCTTCTCCTAATTCATTAACTCCAGTTATAACATATGTATAACGATGAATATATAAATTATCATCCACAAACTGATAACTGGTATCATATACTGACACATTCTTTACTAGACTACCAGTAATAGCATCATACATTCTTAGTATGTAATACAGTATAGGTACTCTATCATCAACTGTAGGAGCAGTCCATGTTATATCAATAGTAGAACAGTTGTCAATTGAAGAGCTAATGTTAGTAACTGGTCCAAGAAAACCTAATGTATGATCCCAGGAAAAAAATCTTGAATAAGATCTTGCTTAAGATCTTATGAAACCTTAAACTGATCATGCACGTTTAATCTTACCTGTTCTTGTAAGATTATTAGACAAGAAGTTCCAAAATCTTGTCAAGATCTTATGATAAATCTTACATGATCAGTCAAGATCAGTCACTAAATCTTACATTATCAGTCAAGTTCAGGAATTAAATCTTGTATCACCTTTAAGAATCTTGCAAAAGATATAAGATATTGCTATCAAGATCTTAAAGAATCAGTTAAGTTCTTACATGGGATTTAAAGGACATCGCTTATAATTAAAATGACTGCAACTGTAAGATCTGAGCA
>NW_003550340.1:0-1664 GCF_000090795.2 Amphimedon queenslandica | reverse complement strand
CTTATCAGTGATATTGTAAGATAATTCATGTAAGATCTTAAGTAAGACCATGCCTGTATATAGTAGCTAAGATTGATCAGACTAAATCCAAATAAGATCTTATAAGATTGTTCTTACTTCTTATCTCACCTTACCTCATCTTGTATTATCTGATCAGATAATACAAGATCTTAGTAAGATTTTTTTCCTGGGGAGTCATTTTATAAAAGTAATTGGAAGATGAATTACCATAATAGGTGGTAATTTTGGAGAAGGGAAACTTTTACAAAATTTAAAATTCTATAAACCAAAATTCCCTCCACTGAAAATTACCAGCTATCTAGTACCGGGGTACTTACTAAATGTAAAAGATGACATGTTATTGAATGTTCCTCCATTATTACTTAATGATACATTAGCAACAAATGTATACAAATTAATAGGCACAGCAATTACTCCAGTAATCATCAGTTGGTAATTAACTTGTGTTGGTATACTAGCGTTTTTTATTACTGTGTTATCAGTATTCAGTATATTAACTGTTATACTATTAGGATACTCTCCTTTACAAATTGTGCTGACCTACAGTGTGTGTGTGTGTGTGTGTGTGTGTGTGTGTGTGTGTGCGTGCGTGGGAATAAGTTATGAAAACAATATTCATTTGCTATGCTGTTAGTGTTTACTCATTGTGTGATAAGCTTATGGTGAATATACTTACATTAATACTGATATTCAATGATATTAGTTGTCCATCAATTACTGGTACCACTGATACAGGAGGAGTAATGAGAGGAACTGAAAGATACACTGTGAACATAATAAAGCCATTGAGTAATGCTCACCTGTTTCATTATAAAAACTGATATCATTAGATGAACCTATTCCAACATCATTAATAGGAGAAACTGATACATTATATATACAAGGATCAGGATTAGTAGCTGATAATATAATATTAGTATTATTAATAGTAATGTTCACTGATCCATTGACTACTATATAGTATCCAGTGATAGGTACATTATCCAGTGTGTAAGGAGCTGTCCATGTTAATAATACACTGGATCCATTGATAAAGGTATAATCCAGATCAACAACACTATCCAATAGACCTGAAGAAGCACTGGAATAATGATGAATATACACAAACTAACCTTGTATCATTAATATTGCTGTATTACTAAACACTATTTGAAGTGGAGTATCAGTAAGAGCTCTACATTTCACTTCAGTATTATTATTTTGTTCATAAGCTGTTGCTTGTAGCTCTGCTCTTATATTACCACCATTATTAGTTGATGTTGCACTGAATCCTTTAGCTATAACACCAGTATTATGTGCTGGTATATTATTAACTCTGAAGGAAACATCATCACCAGTTCCTTGACAAGAGAAGACACCAGTAGAGTTGAGCGTTGTATTAATAGACACTGGCTGTACTGTTATATCTAAAACGAATGCCAGAATACATATCTAGAGTAAACTATTAATAATCGGCCACCACCCATTTTCGGACGCATGTTTTAGGAAAACTATACTTAGCCATCTCATGAAACTGCAGCATAATATTATATTAATGGTTGTGCTTTATTTGCCTAAAAATTATTGTAGCTCTAGCAAGAGTGTATCAAAATTTATCAGCTCTCAAAGCATGGTGTCCGAAATTACAAATAATCGGACAAATT
>NW_003550337.1:2235-3627 GCF_000090795.2 Amphimedon queenslandica | reverse complement strand
AGGAAGCACATGTGTGTCAGTCTGTGTGTTACTATGTACAGCCAGTGAGAGGTAAGACTAGGATTAGCTTATCATGTGTATACACACAATGAGACCATTCATACTCCATTCAAGTCTACTATTATTAGTGAATCTAAGGACCATTCTTCATGTACATACTCCATAGAAATGGGCTATATATCAGCTATTATATTACACTACCACAGTGTGTGTGTGTACATATTGTTCACAGGTGAGGTTGTTTGTTAATGGTTTACTTTGCAAGTGCATCAACAATCTGTTCCTCTTCTTGTGACTCTTCCCTCTCTTTCTCGAGGTGTTTCTCCATTAGTTGTTCAAATGAGACTCCTTCTTGTTGAGCGTTTATGTCCTTTATCTCTTCGAGCACGTCAAGAATGTCCATCTCTCTCCTTGACTCTTTGGTCCTGTTTTCTAATGCCTAATGAAGAAGAGAGAGGGAGAGGGAAAAAAGTTTTGGATAAAATAAGACAACCATTGAATAAAATTAAGGTATTAATTATTTTAAATAATAAAGAAAACTACAAATACAAAGATCAGAATTACTACTCTAGTTTAAACACTAATTATTGTGATTAAACTATTATACCAGCATTGGGTTGTTGGCCTCCTCTTCTTCTTTCTCTTGTTGCTTGGGCTCAATCTCTCTCACAGCAATGGCCTCTGCTTGAAATGTTCTATAAGCACCAGCCTCAGCAGCATAATCAGTATTCTCTGGATCTGTCTAATAAATAAGGAGAGATACAGAAAAAAGATAAGGAGGAATAATGTATGAGAGAGAGAGAGAGATACATTATAAAAATTATCACTAGAAACATAGCATAAGGACATCAATATGTATCAGAAAATGTAATAAAAATGGGGGGTGAGTTTGGAGCCATTTTTTGGAAAACTATGGGCTATAGCCTTTGCTTTTTTCCAAAAATTTGCTAATTTAAAAAATGGCCATAACTCGAAAAATTGAAGTTGGAATCAACTCAAACTTTCTACATAGCATAAGGACATTAATATTTATCAGAAAATGTAATAAAAATGGGGGGGGGGGGGGGTAAATTTGGAGCCATTTTTGGAAAAACCATGGCCTATAGCCTTTGGTTTTTTCCAAAAATTTGCTAATTAAAAAAATGGCCGTAACTCGAAAAATTGAAGTCGGAATCAACTTAAACTTTTTACATAGCATAAGGACATCATCAATATGTATCAGAAAATGTAATAAAAATGGGGGGTAATTTTGGAGTCATTTTTCAGAAAAAATCATGGGCTATAGTACAGGAATTTTTTCAAAAATTAGCCCATTTTTTAAAATGGCCATAACTTAAAAAATTGAAGTTGGAATTGGCTCAAACTTTCTACATAGCATAAGGGCATCAATAT
>NW_003550337.1:0-1748 GCF_000090795.2 Amphimedon queenslandica | reverse complement strand
ATGTACAGTAGATATAGTATTGTACGCATACAATTGCACAGCTTACAGTCAATGAGAGGTTGAGTGCTTCTGCTAAAGCTAAAGGAGAAACTAGTAAAGCTACATCTCGATTTACATCAAGAATACAAGTCTTTGCGAGATTGTGAAAGAGCTAGTCCAGAAGCTAGTCAGCTAGTCTCGGCTAGATCTAGAGCTGGAGGGCTGGGATTTGGGTGGGGCTGGGGGCTAGTCGATCGATGAGCTGGCTATGTTTTGAGCTGTTTTTTATATGAGAGTGACTAGACTGAATACAATTTAAGTTTATAGCTGCAGAATGGACTGGCACACCTGACTCACTAAAGACAGGTAGATGTAGATCTATAGATATATGTGATGTTCTAATTAATGCTCATCCAATGACTCCATGTTCTACTATTTTTATTTAATATGTATAATTATTTTACATATAAATAACTTGTACTTTTACGCTATATGGTATATGTACATGCAAATTGTATATTGTATACCGTAGGGTGCTTTTTTTCGAGGGCTGTAAATTTTGTGGATTTTGCGATTTTTTAAGCATTCACAAAAATTGATTCCACAAAAATAAAATTGATACGGTACAAGATGGCAGACAGCATAAATTTGTGAAAATTAAATCTGCAAAATAAAAATCCGTGAAATCTATATCCCTCGAAGAAAAAGGCGCCCTACGGTATAATCCGTGAAATCTATATCCCTCGAAGAAAAAGGCGCCCTACGGTATATTAATTTACACCATTTCGTGTTATTTTATGATTATGCCCTTTCATTTACATTATTGTATGTGTACGTGTGTAGGTTCCTCCCTCTCCTTATTCTGATCCAAGTAAAGCAACAGCCAGTAAAGGTGTACTCTCTCACTTGGAGAAAGCCAAAGAAGGAGATGAGGACACGTTTGATTTGATAGAGAAACAACTTGAAGAACAGAAAGACATTTGCTCAGAGAATGCTAAGGTCTACGAGAAACTAGGTAACCTTGGAGCTGCCTCTCAATACAAGAACATGGCAGACACCTGTCAGAGAGACTTACTGGCTATTAAAGGAATTAGAAAACAAGTAAGAGAGGGGAGAGGGAGGATGAAAGAGGGTAGTACAGTGTACACATACATTTCCTTAGTCCACACTCTACTTAAACTTAACTACCAAATCTGGTGGTTACACTACAAACACCTGTACAACAGATGGTATTTAACATTACACCTGATTAGAAGCCTAGCTCTACTAACTGCTAGTTGTAACTCTCAACATCTGTAGTTTATCTATTACAAATAGTTTTCATAGTCCAATATAAGATTGCATATGTCTTGTTTTTAATCTCCCTTTCTCTCCTTTCCCCTCTCCTCCTATGTCTTTAGGGTTTAACAGCTCCAAAGTTCACGATGGAGATGAGAAAGTTTGCCATAGTACACAGTAATCCTGGACTGAGTGATAAACTGGTTGAGGTTGAGGTAGTACGTGGTATCACCATACCCTGTCCCTCTGGAGTCTTGTCCGAACAAGATCTCAACGTCTACATAGAACTAGAGTTTCCCTGGCCATCAGACTCCGCCCAGAAGGCAGAGACTGATAAGGTCAAAGGGACGTCTAACCCAGGGTTCAATTCAAAGCATCAGTTTGATATCGATCGTAAACAGATGCGTAGCTTACAACGTGTTTTTAAACGTCAGCCATTGCGTTGTTTATTATACCAGTCTCGGTCTTTATTTCATAGCCCAGTATTCATA
>NW_003550336.1:2393-3628 GCF_000090795.2 Amphimedon queenslandica | reverse complement strand
ATAGAACATGTACTCCCCACCAACAGGGAAATTGAGTGTAACCTTTAAACCATTAGGATAGTTACTCAGATCAAACTCGGTCACAGAGCTGATGGTCTCCAAAGAAGTGAAGACGCCACCCTGAACCAAGTTACGGACCACTCCAAAGTACAGCTTAGGCTTGAGCAAAAAGTCAACTTGATTGCCAACATGGACATCTTTTTCAATGACTAGGAGACTGCCATTCTTGTAGATACCAAGGTCAAACATGTTTCCACTCCATGTAGCTGGCGGAATGTTCCTGATGACAATGGATCCATCTACATTAGCGGGAGCCATCACTATATTAGAGATAAAAATGAATCAATCTGAAAAAATCATTCATATATTACCTTCTTTGAAGGTTGCTATGGAAGAAATGCTGTCTTGAGTGATCTCCCAAGTTGATTCCAACTTTGCAGGGAATGGTCCAGCCATGTAAATTGTTCCAGAGCTAGTGTAAGTAGCACCAACCTCCATGGAGGCAGGATAGACAAAGTCAACTTCACTTTGTCCCCTAAGGATCTGCCAGGCAACATAGTTCACCTTTGGAGTGTTGATACTGAAGTTCTTTGTGAACACAACAACTTCAAAATCAGTCTGTCCAGTGGCATTGACATAGGTAATTTTTATATCTTTAGTACCAGCCATGGCTTAGCTTCTTCACTCTTTTTTTGCTTGTAATAAAGAGGAAATAATGCTTGCAATAATGTGGAAAGGAGGCAAAAATTGCTCTTTTATAGCCTGCAAATCAGGTGATCATGCATTCAAGTACAGGTAGTATAGAGTACCCATGGCAACTAGATTTGAGCAACACTGACACACCTTGAAGGCAAGACTGAGGATATCTGTGCTGCATCTCCTGAGTCTATGCTCTACTACAGTATACAGCCACTATTGAGCTCACTTTTAGTAAGTTGAGGTTGTAAAGTAGCTTGAGTGTTGCAAAACAATTATTGCTGTCTTAACTTCATTTGCATGAACTTGAGCAGAACTATAATGTCAACTGACATTACTACATTAGTAAATCTAATGGTGGTGTTATACTGGAGCAAAAATGAGAAAGATGTAGAGAAAAGAGACATGTAGAATAGTAAAGCCATAAAGAGAGTAAAGAGAGTGTATGAGAAGACACTATATTCAGGGAGAATGTATGTCAGTAGTTTATAGTTAAGAGGGGGAAAGAGAGAGGCAAAGGGAGATCAAGTAAGATCATA
>NW_003550336.1:0-985 GCF_000090795.2 Amphimedon queenslandica | reverse complement strand
TAGAATGAGATTATTACGTAGAACTAGAACTAAAACAATAATTCATAAATGCACAACAAAATATGTCATACTCCACTCAAAGCAACTTAAGCAATTGCACCTATAATGGCCTTACAGCTACATATAAGTGTAATTCTAAAGCTATACTTTTAAAACCTTGTGCTAGAACTAGTATTATGTACTGGAACTAGTACTAGAACCAAAATTTTTTAACTTTTAGTATTAGAATTAGTACTAGAACTAAAACTCAAAGTTTCTATGGCACTAGAACTAATACTAGAACTAAAACTCAAAATTCCAGTGGCACTAGAACTAATACTAGAACTAAAACTCAAAATTCCAGTGGCACTAGAACTAATACTAGAACTAAAACTCAAAATTCCGATGGCACTAGAACTAATACTAGAACTAAAATAAAAATTCAGATGGCACTAGAACTAATACTAGAACTAAAATATTAAATCAACAGTACAAGAACCAGAACTAGAACTAGAATGATAAAAGTTGTACTGGAACAACACTAATCCCCACGTATCCACCACACAAATACAAGACACTAATACTTCATTTCTTGGTATGCATGTACAAATCTTAATCTACACTGCAGTAAACAAACTGAAATTTGTTGTCTATTAAAAGTTGTAGTTATTTTTTCAAGATTTGCCTTACATAGCGCAGGGGCGGGCAACACTACACAGTATACATAGACCCAGGAGGTGTAGCACAGATACCATCTTGCCTTCAAGGTGTGGCAGTGTTGCTCAAATCTAGTTGCCATGGGTACTCTATACTACCTGTACTTGAATGCATGATCACCTGATTTGCAGGCTATAAAAAGAGCAATTTTTGCCTCCTTTCCACATTATTGCAAGCATTATTTTCTCTTTGTTGCAAGCAAAAAAGAGTCAAGAAGCTAATTAAGCCATGGCTGGTACTAAAGATATAAATGTTGCCTATGGCAATGCCACTGGACAGACTGATCTTG
>NW_003550334.1:2674-3629 GCF_000090795.2 Amphimedon queenslandica | reverse complement strand
GGCTTCCAGTTCTAGCTAACATAAATTATATAGTCATGGATATCATTGTTTTATGAAAATAGATAATTAATAAGTTGTATTTTAAAAAAGTACAAACAATCATAATGTTAAACTATATGAATATAAACTTGACAACAGGAACAACACAGGACAAGGTTGCAAGGAAGATCATACTCTCACTGCTTCTTGAACAAGGACTCAAGTCAGGACTACTACTTTAATTTAGTTATAATATTACAAGATGTATAAAACAAAATAGAGTAAGTAGTTTGACATAGAGTAGAGGAAGCATCCTGAGGGCTACCAGCATGCAAGAGCTGCTGGCACCCAGAAAACAGAAAAGAAAAGAAAAGGGAAATGAATACATAAAAAATATGCATAATATATAAATAAAGATCATAAGATATATAAATAAATAATCAACAATGAAGGAAAATGAGAACTAACAATGAGAGCAAAAAATCAGAAATTGGAAATGATAGACTCATGGTGGACTTAAATGGGTAGCACAGCCAATAGATGTGATTATAGCAGCTTTCAATAAATATTGATTAGTATAAAATTAAATATTCACCAGAATGGCAAAAGAAGAAACATTACAAATATTTTTAAAAAATCAACACAAACAAGAACATAAAAAATTAAAAAACAATATTGAGTATGATTCTAGAGCAAGTTTGTAAAAAAGTATTGGAAACAAGGGCAAGTAGGTTTCTGAAAGACTACCAAGGAAATCCAAACTGAAAATCCTACTCTCGTGACAAATTCTACTCCACATTGTAAGGTGATCTGTAAATACTTACATAATAGTATTAAAAGTGGAATGTAGAGTAGAATTTGTGTCACGAGAGTAGGATTTTCATTTTGGATTTTCCTTGGTAGTCATTCAAAATCCTACTTGCCCTTGTTTCCATTACTTTTTTATGAACTTGCTTTAGAATCCTACTCAATATTG
>NW_003550334.1:0-1323 GCF_000090795.2 Amphimedon queenslandica | reverse complement strand
CGCAAGTACTGAGAAGCAGGAGGTTTAAAAATCTTCCTTCCGTTGGATGTTCGCTGGAACAGCTTAGTAGATTGCCTTCAAGGCTATATCAGCAACTGGCCAGTTTTCATTAAATTTTGTGAAGAAAATTGTGAAGAAATTGATGGAAATGTATGAGCAAAAGTCAATGATTTGAGCCTAAAACGAAACATTGAAGACTTAATAGAGTGACTACAACCAATCTCCATTACTCTTGATTATAGGATGGAAGTACTAATATTGCAGTAGCAGTTGCTGAATGGAAGGCCTTAAAAGAGAATCTAGCTGGAATGAACAGGTCTAATCTTGCACAATTTTCAAAGCGATATAACCAGGCATTAACACCTGCATACTTTTTTGCCTATGTAATACATCCCAAGTACAGAAGAGAAAAGCTGATTGAAGATGAGAGTCTGCAATGGAGTTCGCAGAAGAGAAGTGTGAATCAGAGCTAATAACTTACACATTGAAATTGCAAGCAAAAGTTAAGCCATTTCCATGTTATCTTTTCAATGCAGATGTTGCTGATTCGATACAAGCTGTTGATTGGTGGTTATCACTGAAGGATCAAATCCCTGATTTCATAATAGAAGCTGCTCAACAGCTTCTTACAGCAAGTCCTTTACAGCAGACGTGGAACAAATTTTTTCAACATTTGGTCTTATTCACTCTACAATAAGAAATCGTCTAGGCACAGAAAAGGCTGGAAAACTGGTTTTTTATACAAACTACTAAACAAATGAACATTACTAATTCCTCTTTCATTATTAACATTCATTTATTATTTCTGATATTAATTATAAAAATCAGATTTAAATCAAAAAATTTTGATTTCGTGACTTTTTGGAAAAGAATCTGAATTTATCTCAACCCCGATGCATGTTCGATAGTGCAAAATGTCAATATTTCAGATCAGGCAGTTTAAAGGACATAGCCAAAAGTTTTGTACGCCCACTATTTTCTCCTGTTGCCCAACCTTCCTTCATAGTCTGCCAATGCCCATGAATCACAGTATCCCACGTACTTACATTTGGGTGTATAAATTTAGCCATGAGAATGCTATGAGTGAATGTGTCATTGCCAGCACGCACATCATATGTGATTGGTACAACTTTTCTGGAGAGGTATACGCCACCATTTTAAAGAAGCAGTCTACTCAACTTAGGAAGTCCAGGCGGTGGCAGATCTTGGCCAGGGCATCAGAAGTCAGTAATGAGATTCATTACATGCAATGTAAACAATTCCCTGCCTTAAGTTTTGATAAAGCAAACCATAAGCCACACCAGAGTACCTTTAAGTGTTTAA
>NW_003550333.1:2169-3630 GCF_000090795.2 Amphimedon queenslandica | reverse complement strand
TTAGTTTACTATTGCAGTACATGCAGACTCTAAGCTCTTGTGTGTAGTATATTAATTTACTCAATAGGGCACTGGAGGAGGATCACTCTTCATTCTGTACTAATAAAAGTGTTGATAATTGTGGCAACACTGACACTGAAGGACTGCTAGTATTAAAGGACATTGCAGCTGCTAATCAAGGAATATACGTGTGTACAGCTACACTTGATAATGTCACTAGCTCTGTGATTCGACAAATTCAAATTGGAGGTGATTATTAAAATAATTATTTGTTACTATAATCATTAATTATAATCAGAGCCTCCTGTGATTGAGAAGAGTCCTATTAGTGTGGTTGCTCGTGATCCTCCATCTTACGTTATTTTTGAAGCAGCAGCAAGAGGAAACCCACCACCAGTACTGAGATGGTATCACAACTCAAATGAAATTGACTTCAAAATACCACAAAGTAAATCAAAATTGATAAGTACACTAATCTAATATTACATTGATTGTATTAATACAATGAATACTTGGATTAAATTCTGTATCATTATTGTTACTATATGTTTTATTTCCATGGTATTTTCATAATATTACATATTTTTTAACCCTCCTAGGATGTATTTGACCAGTATAGGGTCATTGATTATATTAGGTCCTCAGTTTGAGGATAATGGTCAATATAAAGTAGTGGCAGACAATGGAGCAGGATCAGTAGAAGCAGCTGCCAGTCTTACAATAATACTTTAGTAAGTGCTACTATTACTCTAGAGAGTAGTGAGCATAATGTGTAACAATGATGGTAGAGACAGTGTACACAGTAGTGCATAAGCCTCAGCAAAGCATCTTGCAGTGACAATTGACAAACTATTACATTATTCACATGCAGTTTTAAATAGTGAGAGTGCTCATGGCTCAAAAATTTGAGCTGCAGCTAAGCTCAAACTTTGTATAAAGCAAAAGAGCATTAATGTACATGTACATAATTCATATTTGTGTTAATTACAGGGTCAGCCTGCAATAGAGGGTCTGGTTGCTCTAATGATGGACAGTGTCTCCCAGTACATTACTGCAGGTCTCCTGATGGCTATTCTGGTGATGGATGTGAGGAAAGCCAGGAAAGTATGTGCCGTAATTTATAATTTAAATAAATTTATTTTAATTTTTAACAGCACCTCCTTCTACAATCCCTACTACACCTCTTCCTAGTTCTGGTGATTATTATTATTCTGGTGATTATTACTATTCTGGTGACTATTACTATTCTGGTGATAATGAGAATGATTATAAAAGAAAGAAAAGAGGTAATTCATTCACATTATGTATTAACAGTAATGTACATCTAGTTACTGTAGCTGTGACAATAATAGCTTTAATCATTATTATTATTTTTATTTTCATAGGTGTTGCATATTCGCAGTATGATTATGATTTTACTGACATGTCGGTATCATCAAGTTGTAAAAACTTTGGGAAAGC
>NW_003550333.1:0-845 GCF_000090795.2 Amphimedon queenslandica | reverse complement strand
AAGGAAGGTAGTAGTACACACCAGGTTGAAGGGGTGCATCATCAATGAGAATAGATTTCTCACTCTTAATTTTAGCAACCATTACAAATGATGTCAGTATTTCCATTAAACTGTTCACAACATTACTGCCTAACAATGCCTGAATAGACTGGAGTGAAATGATACCATACTCCAATAGATGCTTGACATATGGTGCCTCAGAATTAGGAGGATAGAACAATTTGTCAAGTAACTGAGCAAATTCGTAAATATCGACAATGACCAGATGCTTGATATCTTCAAATTGAGGCATGTATAGAATGCTACCAAACTCAGTGAAGGCAATGAGAAAATTTTCTACATCTTTTCGATTCATATTCAGATGAGCGGCTTCTTTAATTATAAAATTTTTGTGCATAATTATAGCTTTTGAATTTGGTTGATTGGCAGATTGTGGATTCAGCGACGAAACAAGGCTACGCAATATTATCCAACGCAGAGGAAGCTCCATTTTGTACTGGTCAATCTTTTTGATGATATTCTGAAGAGTCTCACCTTGATTCTTTAAAATACCTGTATCACTCAAGTCAACAAGCTCCCATTCCTTCAAGAACTGGTCAACACCTTCCTTCTCTGCTTCCTTCAATATTGCTTTCTTTGTTTCTGTTAAGGCATCTTCTTCAGGAATATTGACAGCATCAGAATGACTGCTCATGCTTCTTGCACTCATAGCAACCATTACTGTGTTGCATGCATCAATGGCGTCAGGATCATTTTTCTTGTAACCAAGAGTGCCAAAATGAAGGAGATATGAAAGTCGAGACCTTTCTCTCATAACTATGTTGCAATCATTATTTCTCTCATAA
>NW_003550332.1:2583-3631 GCF_000090795.2 Amphimedon queenslandica | reverse complement strand
CAATATTGATGGACATTGTAAAATAATATTAAGGAAATCCAGCAATTAACACATGAATAATGTGTAATGGGTTGTTGCTATACTTGCCCTAAATGCTCTACTGCATGTACATTGTAGGTATACATGCACTTCAGTATAATACATGTATTAATGTATTAATTTGCCTTGCGTGTGAACTTTAATAATATACAATAATCCAGTTATGCTCAAGCTTTAATACATATATTAATGGGACAAGACACTGTAACACAAGTCAGGTGAGTGGTCACAAAGACAACATGAACCATGAAATGTTCTACATTCATTAACTTAATAAATAAATCATTGAATGATTGAAGAATGTATGTAAAATGATGTACATGTATCATTAATATAATAGCTCTACATAATACTCAACTATTGACTGTACACATATTAATTATACAAGTCATTATGCTGTATTGAAATAGGATTCAATTATGATTGTGATGAGGTGTTATCAAAACAACTTACATGTACATGTACATGTATTCTCATTAGCAGCTAAAACATAAACAGAGAATTATTCACAGGTTAGTTTGTACATGTACACTCATGAGTACAGGCTTGTTCAATTTAGGCTATTATTATCAGGACCTGCTCAGGATCTATCACTTTTATTCTCCAGTTTATCATACGTACATGTACATGTAGAACAGGAATAGTTTCACAATACAAGTACTTAACTGATTCTATAGAAATTAAGTTAAATGTGTCATTATTATGAGGAACAACCTACCAATAAGACACATGCATGTACATGTAATGGGTATGACATACATGTAGTTTTGTACATGTACATGTTTTTAGAAATGAAACATGAACAAAGTTTACCAATACATACAAGTACATACCAGTAGTACACATACCAAGTGTACTGTGTACATCAGTGTGGCTCACATCAGCTGTGAGGGACTGTACTGTACATGCATAAGAGTACATAAGAGGAACAATAGTAACCTAATAGTGGGATACAACTACCATGCATTAATATACACATTATACACTATAAGCTATTGCTACATACAGT
>NW_003550332.1:0-1625 GCF_000090795.2 Amphimedon queenslandica | reverse complement strand
TACTGATATAAATAAATACATGTACAATACTACTAGTCTACATGTACATGTACATGTATATTTACACTGTTGCAGTATCAATAAAATGTTCTTGGTTATAGCCATAAACACAGTTACTATACATGTAGATTGAGAAACCTTTATGACTGGGATAATAATTTTCAAAGGTGCTTAAATTTTGATGCTTAATGCACATAATATTAATTTAAGTTGATGTCAATACAGACACTGACCACAAGGGACCATAGTGTCCTAGTGGGAGGTGTCCGTAAATCAGATACTGCCCCAGTAGGTAAGTGATATAATTACATCAATTTGAGTGGATGGATCACATTATATATTCATGCACAGTATAACTACATTCTAAGTATGTCCTCCATACCAAAGAAAATGTCAATGCCCACTGACCTCTTGTAAGTCTATCTGACATTATTATACATGTACTATTATTCATGTAACATTATAAAGTATTACCATGTAGAAATGTAATTGTTCTGAAACTTTAAATTTTAACAAATGCCAAACAAAGCAAATTTTAATTTTTTAATTTTGTAATGTTTCATTTCAAATTTTTTAAAATTTACAAAAATTCCTTTCCATGCTTTAATTAAAATGATTGAGAATCTCAAATTATTTTTTGAAATTTTCAAAGTTTCAAAAATTGCCATCAAAAGTAATGGTTATACCATCAGAGATTCAAAAATTTGTCTATTCTCAAAAACTTTTTGAACTAGCCCCCCAAAACTAGATTCTAAAATTTCTAGCTTTACTAAATTCAAAATTTATGACATAAAACAATTATTTTAATAAAAATGCTTTCCATAAAGTGATACAGTAGAGTACATTAAGCTATACATGTACATGTACACACACTGTATGAGATATACAGCACCTGCGGTTACTTTGATCCACCAACTCAAACGGATATACATGTAAAATCACTATTGGAGTATAATTAATGATTATACTTACATCATCAGAGGCAGTGACATCTGCTCCTTTTTCAAGGAGCATTGTCACTACCTGTGTGCATCCCCAATAAGCTGCCCATATGAGAGGAGTGTATCCAGCCTATAAAAAGAAGATAGGATAATAAAGACACTAACACTACATAGTCAAGTGTCATATCATGTTGTGTACTGTAGTAGTCTAATATAATAATAATGTTAATACTCATTATGATGTGTTATACACAAAATGAACATTTATTAATTTTTACACAGCAACACAAAAGTTTCAGTCACACTAGACGTCAGGTCATCAAAGCATGCATGTAGAGAAGTATGGGCCACTCACAAAAGGATTATATTCATGAAATTCTGTCTTCTAGCTCTCTCCTTTGAGGAAGTTTTTAGTTTTTAAAATAACCCTGTGACATTTTTTATATGACTACTTCTTAATGGCTTTTAATTATTAATAAAAACTAGGGCAATTAATTTAAACACAGTGAATTTAATATTTTCACAAAATCATAAAGAGAGAGAGAGAGGGAGGGAGGGAGGGAATGAGACAGGCAGACAGACACACAGAGGCAGAGAGAGACAAAGAGACAGAGAGAGGGAAGGACGGACAGATGAAGGGAGACAGACAGACGCAGAGAGAGGGAGGGAGGGAGACAGACAGAC
>NW_003550331.1:2229-3632 GCF_000090795.2 Amphimedon queenslandica | reverse complement strand
ATTATAGTATAAATAGAACTAATAATTATTTTATACCTTTTTTGTTAATGTAGGCTTGGTTTAACAAGACTCCTCTTGGAAAGAAGAGAGCTAAAGCTATCAAAGAAGCAATGGGAGAGGATGATGATGGAGGAGGAGGGAAGAAAGGGAAGGGAAAGGAGAAGAAGAAATAAACGCAAAAAAAACAAAATACACGTACACTTATTATTAACTGTATTGTTATAATTATCTTTGTCTTTAATTCCAAATGTATCAAATAATTTATAAGAGAGCAGTGAGTGTCATTATTATGCTCCTTATCATGATTAATGAATTCCTGCTCTGTGTGTGGGCTGGTATCAATGAATCTAATTAACTGATCACAAGATGTCCTTAGAGGACAAGTGTTGCGATGCGTTTTACAATAAAGATCATAAAGAAGCTGTTCGCTTACTACCATTAGTGACGGAACCGAATAACATTAGAAGAGCAAGGGACGGTCTACTTCATTTGTCTTCAGGGCATGGCTGGTTAGATGTTACAAAAGATCTCATCACTAAATATCACTGTGACCCACACGAAAAAGGTGATTGGGATTGCACTTGTCTTCATTGGGCTGCATACGGTAATCAAGTTGATGTGATGAGATATCTCATTGATGAGTGTCACTGTGATCCATTGGCGGCGGCTGTTGGCTGGAGGGGGTGGACACCTCTTCATTCTGCTGCTCATTGGCGTAGAACTGCAGCTGTTGAATATTTACTATCAACTGGTAAATGTGATCCATTGGCTAAAGACAATGAGGGGAAAACACCAATTAAACTAGCTAAGGAGAATGGTTACACTGATATTCTTTCTGTCTTTAAGAAGTTTGGTGGCATAAAATCATCTCATCCAATTGATTCGTATGTTAACGTCCTCCTTGTGGGTAATCCTGGAGCTGGTAAAAGTACTCTTAGTCATGTCATCAAGGACACAGCTATTAGTTCTATTGTTCTTGGCTCCTTTAGAAATGTTGGAGGGGTAGTGCCCTGTACTGCTGGCATCATTCCTTATGAACTACAACACAGGACACTGGGTAACATCATTCTTCATGATTTTGCTGGTCATTCGGAATACTACTCCAGTCACAGTGCTGTGATTGAGAATCTGTTACAAGGTTCTGGTTGTGTGTTCCTGATAGTAGTCAATATATTGGAGAAGGAACTAGTCAAACAGATTCATCAGTGGCTAACAGTTGTGAGAAATGAAGCAGAGAAAGCTCTTAATGAATGCCATGTTATTGTAATAGTCAGTCATGTGGATGAGATAAGCAATTTTGTTGAAAAGAGAAGGAGAAAGGAAGAAATACAGGAGATTATTGTACGGGACAGGTGTGATAGTGTGTTCTTAGATTGTCGTAAGCTTGGTGGGAGTGGTGTGGA
>NW_003550331.1:0-1437 GCF_000090795.2 Amphimedon queenslandica | reverse complement strand
GTGTAAAGATATACTGTCTGCTATTGAGAAGGGAGACGATTGCTTAGTTCATGATAATGGAAGAAGTACAAGATTGAAGGAGATCCTAGCTGATGAATCATTATCAGATATTAGTAACCTGTCACTATTAGGAAGACGTGATATTAAGGTAAGAATCAACAAACTGTTTGATACATTAATACAAGCACTAATAATTAAAAGGTCATATGCAATCCTGTTTTATGCTTCTGTTTTGTTTTTAAAATGATGCGTTTTTCGTTTTAAAAATGATGCTTTTGCATTGCTTTGTAAACCCAGCCTCAGTCTCTGTCTTAATTGTGAGTTGTTTTTTATACATCTGTTAAACTCACCTTTCAGCAATACACTACTGATGTATATCACCTTGATAAACAAGCACAGTGACAAATATCAGTTATTATTATTATTATTATTATTATTATTATTATTATTATTGTATAGGAAGTGATTGAAATAACTGAAGAATTTAAGACACCATTGACTCCAATAAAGCTAGGTATGTTATAATATGTACTATCACAATTGTCAAGTAGTGAGAGTGTAGACTGTACAGTGTATATACACATTATTAATTATTATTTGTATAGATATTAAAAAACTTGGTGATGTCATTAAAGAATTAACATCAGATCAACACTTGCCCTGTTCTGTATGGCACAGACTAGGTCTACAGTTAGGATTATATGATCCTAGACTAGTGGATATAGACAAGAAGAATAAAGGAGATCCAGTGGAGTGTTTCCGTGAGTGTATGTCTGCCTGGTTAAGAGGAGAAGATGGAGTGAAAGAGAAAGGAGGTCCCAGTTGGTCATCATTAGCTACAGCACTGGATACAATAGAAGAGAAATCTATTGCTAGTTACATTAGAGATAAATATTATTGTCAATAATTAGTTAGTGGATGATTGTCTATGGTATTTCATTTTGTTCTGTTTATTATTATTTTTGCTGATACTTGCTGATTCATTTGTTAATTAGTTGAGTTGTAAAAGCTGAGCTGTCATTGTGTACTAATTTCCCTATCTCTATAATTAGAATTATCACTGATACTATCAAACTATGTTTATTATCACTGGAGCAGTTATTGTTAGTTTCAAACTATGTTTAGTTTATTTTGAGTTTATTTATGTTTATTGTGGTATTAAATGGGTTGGGGGTATTTCCTTATGTATTTACCCCAACAGTGCATATAATAATAACATTTGGTATGTCATTGTCAATCATAATTGGGGTGACTTTGTTGGGATTTTGAGGATTTGGGGGTAATTTCCTGAGTATCTTAATGCCAGCGGGGGCGCCGATGGTATTGGCGCCGTTTTTAATAGTAGTGGAGGCGATAAGTTATGTATTCTAGACAGTTGAATAGGGAAATGCATTGGAGTGTACTGTTTATAAATGAGTGTATCTGATTGATACTTCA
>NW_003550330.1:2575-3633 GCF_000090795.2 Amphimedon queenslandica | reverse complement strand
GGGTACATCCACATGCTGTTGCACTTGAGTATGTGAGAAAAAGTTGCAAGTTGTAAAATTCGTTTAACTGGTTTTGGGACATTGTAACAGTGCTTTTGTCTGAAGACTATAATGTACATGCATAGATTAGCTGTTTTACATTTTATTGATATACATAACTAGGTGTGACACTTACATTACATTTTCTTTCTGCTATAGTTTGAAGAATTGGTTAATAGGACTAAAAGCAAATCATTTTACACTTTTTCTAGCTACAAAAACTGTTGCAGAACAAGTTATGTGTGTACTACTATGAAGCTGTAGTTTACAGCAATGGAGCATATATACCAGTTAAGCAAAGGGAAAACACTCACCATCTTAGTCTATTTGTGAGTAAGAGTCTCCTTTTTTATTGCAAAACAAACTTTCTCTCTTCAGTTAACTTTTCCATTATGAGAAATGGAGGCCTTGTCAATATTTTCATGTATGTTTACTAGAGGGACATAGCAGTTTTCTGAAAAGTTTGTAAATGTGTGACTATAATTACACTCACAGTTTACATGTATTATCATGCCATCCTTCTTGTTGTTATATTCTTCAGGTGGTATCGTTTGCCGGATACATTTGGTAGCTCATACTATAAGGATACTTTGTCCTAGTGGGTGTGGAAGTTAAATTAGTTTTGAGGCTTCTATATGCTTTATTTATTGTAACAACTCAAGATCTTTGAATATACTCAACCTGGACATAGTAAGGAAGTAAGCAATGCACACATCAATAATTTTTTTTGTTATAGATTTTTTACTTGCAAAATTATCATTGTTGTTCATTGATGATTAAAATCTATTACTGGAAGTATTTGTAAACTTTAGACTTTGTGATAACTTCTTATACATGAATATGAGAAAGGCATGCACAATACATTGTTTTTGAACTTTTTGGGTGAATTTCTTTACAATTATGAGAGGAACTTTAAGTTGCATAATGAATTATGTATGTACCTATCATTCAATGTATTTGTCCCTTACTCTTGCAGTTAGCCAAATTAATTACATGAAAAGTAAAGCAAGTAATTCTAT
>NW_003550330.1:0-1575 GCF_000090795.2 Amphimedon queenslandica | reverse complement strand
GGACTGATGCTTGTAAAAATGCTAACAAGGCAAAACTCAAAGTTTACCATGATGCATGTCGCATTCTATTAATACATGTAAATAAACATAAATGAATAAGTAGAAATGCACTGTGCTACAGAAATATGACTATTGTACCTGTCATGAACTTACTACAAATGGAGAAAAAACGCAACTCGTGTAAAGTTGTACATGGTAACATGCATGTATGAAAATAAATAAACTAGGAGTGTATATATCACAACTAAAACCTTATCAATGCAGCAAATACTATATAGAATTATGACTTGCGACTAATGAAACTGATTTTATACAATCATCAGTGCCATGAAACAATCACCACGAAGCTATTGTAGCTCAATTCAAAAACCATTTTGCATGTTGTATAGTTCTGATTCTTTCAATGCTCTATTTAAGTTTAAGTTATAGCCATTAATGGATATGTGTATGTTTCCTATAATGCTAGCTTGTAAAGTACTCCTCCTATAAAATGTTTTTGCACACACACACTTATGAACAACAATAAATTTTGTCGTTCATTCTAGGATAATTGATAGTTAAAATAATAATAAACCACTATTTCTGGTTTTTTGTAGTTTTATTATTTCCCCAATATCTAGAAATTTGCGTAATAGTTGTATTGACATAAGTAACAATAATAATACACAATACTTGTACAATATTTGTCCATACTGTCTACTTTGTATAACTGCTCCGCTCTTTTTGTTATCTATTTGCTTTTTTATCTGGATATGTGTGATGATGGTGCATGATTTCATTCAATTGTACAAAAAATCTCAATTTGAAATCAATGTTGTTACATTCAGTTGAATACATATGGAAGAATGAAATCTGATAGATTGATGATGGCCTTTCTAAGTCAATTAGTACAACCACTGTTGATATTTTGTCATAAAAATATAGATTGTTTTGTATTGGGCCACTTTTATCATCTTCTGATTTTTTAGGTGCCTCTATGAACGATGGAGCAAGTGAATAACTTCATTGGAATGTATAATTGTAATAATAAAAACAATTTTTTAATTAATTAAGGTTGAAGTAACCATTGTACATCTCTCTCTGTAGGTTAGACTTGATCACAGTTATTGAAAAGTAATTCACGCGAATTTGAGTTGATTATCATTACGACTTTATGATTGGATCATTTCCAGTGGAACAGAACGATGCTGTTTATTTTTTTTTTTGCATTATTGTATTTTTAATATTAAAAATTATTTTGCAATTAAACAATCTCTTGAACAGGCTACACAAGCATAAAAAAATTACCAGACTGGCAAGCAAAATGAAATAAGCACATTAAACTGTGAGGCTAATTGCAAACACTTCTGAAATATTATTATTAAAATTGTCTCTTTATAAAATAATTTTTGATAGCTTACTGAGAATGGTAGCAAAGGCAGAGATATTATGAAAAAAAAAATTCACTTCGTCTTCCTTAGAAATAATACGCCATCTTTGATCTTGTGTCATTTCTGGATACCTCTGTATATTATAAAACTGGCGGGAAATATTAATTGCAAGGTGGGGTTAAGTTATGACGTCATATTAGTCAAA
>NW_003550329.1:2461-3635 GCF_000090795.2 Amphimedon queenslandica | reverse complement strand
TTGTGATCTCTGTGAGTGAGTATAGCACAATCACGACAGATAGATTCGTCGCAGGTTTCACAGAAATATTTTAGCGGCTCATCATGACTGGGTACCAGACATGTGAGGTTTGCTTCAGCTTTCTTTTTAGACAGTATTTCAGAGGGAGCTGATGCCACCTCATCAAGACTCACTATCTTATGATTAGCAAATTCTGTCCACTGCTTATGCATTGCTATACACTTTTTACAAAGGAACTTACTGCAATCCCTGCAGCATCTAGTGGCATTAGCTGAGCTGCAGTTGTCACAAGCAACCTTTTCAGGATCAGCTACTTTCTGCATTAAACTGTGTACCTCCTTGAGATTGTTGAGAGTGAATGCTACAGGAAAAGCTCCTGCTCCTTCTTCTGGTAACTCTGTACAATGACGACAAGTGGGACAAGAGAGGTAATAGGTCTCATTCTTTTTATCCAGTGGTAATCCCTCCAGACAGTGCTGACAGAATGAATGTAGACAAGGTAAAGTCTTGGGGTTGGTATAAATGTCAAGACAAACCGTGCAAGTGAGCTGTTCCTCCAGTTTTAAGAGACCAGGAGAAGAGGAAGACGGTTCAACTGCCATTTTAAAACAAGACAACTCTCAAGACAGCAAATTAACACAAGGCAATCATGTGACCTGACAGGATTACTAATAATAACACAAAAGTATACTAGATCAAAGCCTTGCTGTCAATATACTAAGCAAGGAGCCTTTTATGTCTGCACTATACAATAACAGTTATTATACCAAGTAAAAATTTTCCACCCATCAATGACAAAGCATAAGGATTCAGGTGACCTGAAGAAAATTAATTAGAAACTGGTACTATACAGGAGTGTATTATGTACTTATAAAAAAATTTAATGTTTTAGGTTCAGAATATTTGTGCACATGTTGTGACCATCACCATACTGAGTGCTACATAACACAAATGAATACCCAAGAATTAATTAAATTTACACAGAACTGGAATAAATACATGTCTATGTAATACAAAATATCTCTTAAATTGGAAGATAGTGGTTGATAATATCTGTTGACTTGAATGTCTGAATTACACCTACATCTGTGTTTATCAAGGTCTTTAGCATACTCATACATCTTTTAGGCTCAAGAATCCCATGCAACTTTCTAGCTGAGTTTCATTTAGGAGG
>NW_003550329.1:0-1345 GCF_000090795.2 Amphimedon queenslandica | reverse complement strand
GCTAACATCATCTCCTTCGTCTGTTTCAAGTGGGCGTGGCTCCTTGTAACTAACGTAACGGCAACGACTTCAACGAGCACCTTCCCTTGAACAAATTCTGAAACATCAACTACAAGATGGAGAGAGAGAGAGAGAGAGAATAATACTATATGGTTATTAAAATAATTCTATTTTAATTACTGTCTTGAAGTCTGTCAATTTTAGTCTGCCAAGTTTACATGTAGTTCTTCTACTCAAAATTTCATCAATAGATACCATATAACGCTTTAATTTGGCGGAGTTTTATTTTGACGATTGGCAAGCAGGATCGCCAATATTAAAACCGCCAATCATTAATACGCATGCTTAGTAATGCACGTGTACACAAAAATAGCAAAATCGTCAAAATAAAGCGCCACCAAAATAAAGCGTTATACGGTAGATGCCGTATAGCTAGTAATTTTAAAATACTAAAATTTTATAATAATTAAAAGGTACAGTACATGACCATCAGTAAATCAATCCTTTACTTACTTCACTCAAGACTCCAAGCTCGTTAGGGACTCCTCAGTCATAACACCAAGAATATCCTTGACAGGACACTTACTGCTCCAGTAGTTCCTTAAAATAACAAAATGAGGCCATTTTGTGTTGAGGCCTCAGCTTCTTTAGTCAGTCGTCGTCTTGTTCCAGTGTCTCTGTGTTAGTCGTTAGAGTCAAATCAACGTCTTTAGCGACTTGAGTCCTGCTAGAATTGGCTTCTTTCCCGTTAGATGAAGCATCACCAAGCTTGCCCCTTCCCGAAGATTAGCATGCAACTGATGTAGGTACATAAGTAGTCTTGCCCCGCCCCTTAGTTTGATAAGATAGTGTATAACAATTTTCATTCAAAGTAGATTAACTTCATCTTTTTTTCCATACAGTCAGCCCAGCGAGAACCAATTTCTGCGGAGTCATAAGTCAGTGTCAAGAGTCATCCTTACAAGGAAGTCAAGGAACAGAAGAGCGACAAGAAGAAAAAAGAAGTTCAACACGTGGTACAGCTAGTGCGGCAAGTCAACCTGCGCATGCTCATAGCCACGTGGTGCCATGTGTGGTACACACCCTTTTAAGAGGGTGTGGTTTAGGTGTGGTCTATAGGAGACTTGCTTGTTGTCTTTTTCAGGTCATGTCTAGCCGAGTGTCTAACTCCATCAGCATTCATGTCAGTCATGGTTAGTCTGTTAATAATAGTCAGTATCTATTATTTATTGTCACAGGATCAAAGGTAGAGGATATATTACTGGAGGATCCTGATAGCACTGGCATTGGCGACTTGAAAATTATTATTCATGAAAAGTTTGGAGTTCCTATTGAAGCACAGAAA
>NW_003550328.1:2077-3635 GCF_000090795.2 Amphimedon queenslandica | reverse complement strand
ATTTATAAAATTTTTACTTTCACAGTTCTCAATAGAAGAGGTTAAGCATTCATCCATTGATATTGGTAAGTGCATGAACTGACCTTTAGTCAATCCCTCTTGTGGGCAATGGTCAAACAGCATTACATACATGTGTTAATGATATTCTTCATTTATAGATATATGTGATCCATTATGGCATGAGAATATCAGTATACCATTACATGAAGCAGCTTGGAGAGGATTAAAAGATGAAGTACAATGGCTTCTTAACAAGTTTGGTTGCAACACATTTCATTGTGGTCTTCATGGTTGGACTCCACTACACTCTGCATCATATGGTGGGCACATTGAGATCCTTCAACTACTCATCCATCAATATGGTATTGATCCTAATGAAGGTGATGATAATAGTGTATTTAGTATACATGTAGCATCTTATGAAGGCCACTTATCCATAGTACAATATCTAGTAGACACATGTCATGTTCCTCTTGATCAACCAGACAATAGCAATAACACTGCTTTACTGTACTCAGCAATGGGGGGGCCATTTTGACCTAGTGAAATTCTTTATTGAGAGAAATTGTAATCCTTTTCATATTAATATTGATAGTGAGTCTTTATCATTGTTAGCTTGTCAAAGTGGAGAGTTAACATTAGTCCACAAGCTTGAATCATTAGATCTCTTCTCACCAGATGACACAACAAAGTCAGGGGCTGGTATACTACATTTTACTTGTTATTCTATGAATGATAAAAGTGTTGAGCTTTTAAAATATTTTTTAAATCAATATCAATTATTTATTGGTGTAAAGGATCGATATGGTAGGACTCCACTTCATATTACTTCATGGTATGCTTCATCATCAGTTGTTGAGTATATTGTTAGTATTCAAGGTAATGAAGCATTATTAGTGAATGATAATAATGGTATGTCATGTTTACATTATGCATGTTATGCAACTATACATATTCCAGCTGGTATTGTGTATAGTAAGCTTATGGCACAAAGTGATGCATCAAATATTGGTATTAATAATACTAGAATAAAATCAAATATTGATTTTATCAAACGAAATGAAAGAGTTAAAATGTTTTCGTCACTTCTCAAGAAAGCTAGCACTTGCCCTAACTTTGACATCAATGCCACTACAAATGATGGTCTGTCATTACTTCATTTTGCATCATGGAGTGGCAGTACATTACTAGTGAAAGCATTAGAAAAATATAATATCAATTGTACATTAACTAATGATGGTAAGTCTCCAGTACATTATGCTGCCTGGTCAGGTTCTACTAGTGTATTAAGTTATATCATATCTCAGTATAATCTAAATGCTAATGATACTGATACTTATGGTTGTACACCATTAAGTCTACTCCTGCTGGTCAGGTAGTATTAATCCTGTTAAATATCTTATTGATAATCATAACAGTGATCCTAATATCACTGATAAGTATGGTATGACATGTCTTCATCGTTCTTGTTGTCATGGCCATATTGATATCACTCAATATTTCATTGAAGTACAGCATTGTGATATTAATAAAACCAGATTAATGAAAAACGCACATT
>NW_003550328.1:0-1661 GCF_000090795.2 Amphimedon queenslandica | reverse complement strand
GTTCTTCACATTACCTGTCAGTACAGTGACTCTCTTCCTATACTCAAACATCTGGTAGAGAATCATCAGTTAGATCTGTGTGCAGTGAATGATGAGGGAATGGCTCCTATTCACTATGCTTGTTTAAAAGGAAGGCAGGAGTTGGTCCAGTACATTATAGAACATTTAACATCACAAAATGAAAGTCAATTGATTGACACTATCCTCAAGCATAAAATTAATAATGGTAAAACAGCTTTGCATTTAGCCTGTGAGAGTGGTAACATTCAATTGGTCACATTTCTGATAAATGATATGAAATGTGATGTCAATGCTAAGGATACACGTGATCAAGGATGTGTCACTTTAGCCTGTTTATCAGGTAATCTTGATTTAGTACAATTACTAATACAACAGTATAAGCTTCAGCCTTTAGCTACTGATAAATATGGCATAACAGCATTACATGCAGCAGCACAGACTGGTCATACTCATATACTGGAATGGTACAGTCAGGAGTATAGTGTGGATATTACTAATCACACTAGCAATAACAAGTACACACACTAGCTCATTTAGCTGCTTATAAAGGTAAGCTACCTTGTCTACAACAACTGATCAACAAGTATCTGTGTGATATTAATGCCACTGCTACTAATGGTAGTACAATTCTTCATCAAGCATGTGAAGGAGGCCATGTTCCCATTGTACTTTATCTCACTAGTCTTCCTCAGTGTAATGTAGCAGCTAAGACTTCTAATGGATCAACAGTTCTTCACATTACCTGTCATTTCAGTGACTCTCTTCCTATACTCAAACATCTGGTAAATAATCATCAGTTAGATCTGTGTGCTGTGAATGATGAGGGAATGGCTCCTATTCACTATGCTTGTTTAAAAGGAAGGCAGGAGCTGGTCCAGTACATTATAGATCATTTAACATCACCAGATGAAAGTCAATTGATTGACATTATCCTCAAGCATAAAATTAATAATGGTCAAACAGCTTTGCATTTAGCCTGTGAGAGTGGTAATATTCAATTGGTCACATTTCTAATAAATGTTATGAAATGTGATGTCAATGCTAAGGATACATGTGGTCAAGGATGTGTCACTTCAGCCTGTTTATCAGGAAATCTTGATTTAGTACAATTACTAATACAACAGTATAAGCTTGAGCCTTTAGCTGCTGATAAATATGGCATAACAGCATTACATGCAGCAGCACAGACTGGTCATACTCATGTACTGGAATGGTACAGTCAGGAGTATAGTGTGGATATTACTAATCACACTAGCAAAAACAAGTACACACTAGCTCATTCAGCTGCTTATAAAGGTAAGCTACATTGTCTACAACAATTGATCAACAAGTATCATTGTGATATTAATGCCACTACTACTAATGGTATTACAGCTCTTCATAAAGCATCTGAAGGAGGTCATGTTCCTGTTGCACTTTATCTCACTAGTCTTCCTCAGTGTAATGTAGCAGCTAAGACTCATAATGGATCAACAGTTCTTCACATTACCTGTCAGTACAGTGACTCTCTTCCTATACTCAAACATCTGGTAGAGAATCATCAGTTAGATCTGTGTGCTGTGAATGATGAGGGAATGGCTCCTATTCACTATGCTTGTTAAAAGGAAGGCAGGAGTTGGTCCAGTACATTATAGAACATT
>NW_003550326.1:2539-3639 GCF_000090795.2 Amphimedon queenslandica | reverse complement strand
CTCATGTACACACACACGTGCATGTAGTATAATTCTTACTAAGTATGAACAGTAATGAATGGCAATTTTAATAATTTAATAATAATTGCTACATGTGCATGTAATTTTGCTTGCAAGTCATCGAATGCCAAGTTAAAGAGCTTTACTCTAACAATTAAAACTCGCTCTATATCAATGGTATGAGTATGAAGTGGTTCTCCAATTGGTATATGATCAGCTACTCCCGGCTTGGGTCTTACGAGGAAGGTACCGTCCGGCCGCCCACTCAAAAGGTCTCTTGACTCCTCCCTTGATATGTGGTCCCTCGTCCAAGAGGTCGGCTCGTAGTGGGGGAGAGATGGAGGGAGGTTTATCTGATTAATGGTGATCAACTGATTACCCTGGAATATACAAGAATATACTGAGGTGTACAAGAATATGCAAAGATATACAAGAATGTACATAAATATAGCAATTTAAGTGATTTGGCATTTGCAATAAATTTTCTAACATTAGTAGTACATGTGATTTAAAATATACTAAAAATATACAAGGATATACTGACTCACATCAGCTTCGTTGAATTGTAAAGGTGGCATCATTGGTTGGGCATTTTCTATTGATAGTGACGGGTGAGGTGGGAGGGGTCTATGGGGGGACCTGGACAATGTAGCTTCAGTTGGAGGTAGCGACACAAATAGAGGCTGGAGAAAGGAATATACTAATAATATACTGATAATATCCTGACTTACGTTGGACTGCGGTGGAGGTGGCGGAGGTTTTTTCTTCTTTTTCTGAATCTCTTCGGATATTCTTCTGTAATCGTCATCACTAGGGATATACAAGAATAAACAAGAATATACTAGAATATACAAAAATATACTAAAAATATACCAAAAATAATTAAATATGTACTAGAACTTAACATGTACACCAAAATACAAGAAAAAATATACTGGAATACACTGAAGTATACAGGAGTATACTGGATTATACTGAGGTATACTGGAGTATACTACTTACTCTGTTCTGTGTGTATGTAGCATAGCATAAGTGGCATAAAGATCATCATCTGGATTATCCTCTTTCACTGAAGCTTCAGCTAATATATCACTGGAGCG
>NW_003550326.1:0-1410 GCF_000090795.2 Amphimedon queenslandica | reverse complement strand
ATTTTCATACCCATACTCTCACATTCTCATACCCATACTCTCAAACTGGTACCACTCACTGTTGTTTCACGTCAGGTGATTTGTTTTCTGCCTGTAGTCTATTGCTGGTGTCCAGGTGCTCCTTCAGCATCATTAGTATCTGCTCCTGAGCCAATAGATCTAACCTCATAATCTGTATCTCCTATAAAAAGAGAAATGAAAGTAGCTATACGTGTACCGTAAATGTTCAAATAAAGGCCAGGCTTGAATAAACACCTGGTACTAAGAATCTCCAAGTATAGATACGTATATTTTAGTCAATATAAGTACCACAATCTTTAGAATGTCCCAAATGGCCTAACTTGTTAAGCTGAGTGCATGGAACCTAGAGTTGCAGGTTCCAATCCCAGTTTTACTTTTTTTAATTATTTTTTTTTACGCAATTTTTTTGTCCTGGAAAGAAATAATGCTCGGGCTTTTATTCAAACATTTACGGTACATGTACACGTACATGTATATTAATGTGAGATAATGAATCATACATGTAAATTAATATAATATGTAAATAATGTACACATACATGTACATGTAGGGCAGTGATAAAGAAAATTAAGAGAAATAGGAATTTAATATGTGTGATAGCTACCTTGTAAATTGTACATGTACTATTACATGTAAGTGTAAATTAATTAATTAATAATATAATTTACATGCCAATTGAATTACATGTACATGTGTACATCCTTATAACTGACTTGTGTTATTTTCTCGTATTTGTTGGTCAGTTCATTGTAACGGTTTCCTTTCTCTCTTAAGTCCTTTTCCGTTGCTTTTAGCTGACGGACTATTTCATCAAGAGATACTGACTCAGACTAGGAGAGGAGGAGGAGGAGGAGTAAGGAAAGAGAAACAATAGCAGTAAACCCTTGACAATTACACAAGAACTTTCCAAACTTTCTTCAAAGAAAGTAAAATTGTACAGTAAACAATGTAATCAAAATATGCTACAGTTGGGAATTAATTTTGTGTCTGGCAATTTGAAGCAAAGAAATAGGGGGAAATCCAACCAATAATTGTTGCTGCTAAATCTAAATGTACATGTACATGATACTCTTCTCTCTCTCTCTCTCTCTCTCTCTCTCTCTCTCTCTCTCTCTCTCTCTCTCTCTCTCCCTCCCTCCCTCCCTCTCCCCCTCACTTTATCTCTTCCTTGTTCATATATATCAGTCTTAGACACTGGTTCCTTCAGTGTGATGTCCAGTTTTGAGCTGTACGGCTGAAGTGAGTGTGTCCTTTAGAACTCAACCAGTTCTACGACAGAACGGAACTCGAGTGGTTCGGCAAACCCAAAGTACCCATCACGAAACATGATACGTATTAACCTGTTTACCCCGTCTTTCCTGTTTAACGAGAAACAAATACATGTATATG
>NW_003550320.1:2318-3647 GCF_000090795.2 Amphimedon queenslandica | reverse complement strand
AAATAATAATAATAAATTCCTACTCTCTCTCTCTCTCTCTCTCTACCTTCATAAGTATTAACAGCTTCAAGGTTCATTACGTGTCTTATAACATGATACTCATCACTGACTCCATTACCTGTTAACAATAATAAAATACATTATCTTCTTGAGGCCCCCTCTCTCTTCCTCCTCTTTCTCTCTCTCTCTCTCACTCTCTCCTTCCCTCTCCCCCTCTCTTCTTCCTGACCTCCTAGCATGTCTCGTGCTGCTCTTGCAATGTCTAATGCTTTACCACAAGAATTCCTCTTTATCAGTGAAATCATTTCAGGAGAAACTCTAAAGAATGTCCAGGAATTTAAAAAATAGACAGAATTAAAATACTATCATACTTATTCTCGTCTTTTAGTCTACCAACTTGTAGGCAAGCTTGAAGACCAATTGATATCTGTAAACAACAACAACAACAACAAAAACAATAATAATAATAAAAATAAGGATAATAGGATATTGGCTTAATACCTCTGTTATCATGTCAGCCATTTTCTTTTGGATAAGCTGGTTTGCAGCTAGAGGACGTCCAAATTGCTTCCTTTAAAGAGGGAGAGAGAGAGAGAGAGAGAGATACAGATTTGTGTACATTAAGATAGAGTGAATGCTGCATACCTGTCCAGTGTGTATTGGCGGGCTGTGTGTAGACAGAATTCAGCTGCTCCTAGTGCCCCCCAACCAATACCATACCTTGCATTATTGAGACAACCAAATGGTCCCTTAAAATTAAAAAAAAACAACTATTATGAAGAATACTGTGTAGATAAAATTAATTGTCATTTATAAATTTATGTATACATACATTTATACATAATGTCATTCAGTGCAATTATAAAGATCCAACCTTTGCTAGCTTTGCTTTTAGATTAGTCTATAATTATTAAACTTATTATTATATTAAAATTACCTGCAGTCCCTCTGCTAGTGGTAGCAGGTTAGTTTCTGGTATGACCACGTCCTCCATTACTATCTGACCAGTCACTGACGCTCTTAAGGAGAACTTTCCTTCTATCTTTGGAGCAGAGAGCCCAGCCATACCCTTCAAAAATTTTTTTAAATAATAGTAAAAATTAATCGGTCAATCAATTTTGTTTCGTTACTTTTTCTAGTATGAATCCTCTGATCTTTCCATCATCAGTACATTTGGCCCAAACAACAAAAACATCAGCTATAGGAGAATTAGTAATCCTGAAATAGAAGAAACAATAAAGTTATTAAAATGTAGAATGGATGTGTAACAGTTATAATAATAATAATAATAATAATAATAATAGTAATAATAACAAGCGTAACAGGGTA
>NW_003550320.1:0-1393 GCF_000090795.2 Amphimedon queenslandica | reverse complement strand
CCATCTCGGATACAATACTCGTGTCGAATTCTAATAGGATATTATTAGTATATCTCAGTATATTATTAGTATACTTTCGTATCTGTTTGCTTCCAGTACCCTCGGCATTAGTTTCTCAGTACAGTATTGTCTCACTTGGTCTCTATGGCAACGCGTCATTCAGATCACATGATCTACCGATACTCACCTCATTATGATCTCGTCTTCTTTGAGACACACCTCAAGATTGAGCGGATCCCTCCAATCAAATTGCTGGCCTTTAAAAAAAAAAATAATAATAATATGTAATATTACATCATAATCATACTTGATTTGAGAGTGAAGGCCGAGCTGGTTCTAAGTGTTCCTGTAAAAGAATAAATGAGGAAATAATGAATGAAGGCACGTGGTCTTACTTGAGAAGACATGAATGAGTGAGGGAATGGCTGCATTCTGCCTCAAGAGAGGAGAAATAAGAGAAGAAGAGATAGCCATTATAAGACACACCTCGACACACCTTTCACATACAAGGCGTGGTTACACCGCCCAATTGAAAGCCTAATTAACGAAGCAGAAAGAAAGCGGTACCAATGGATGGGCGTCAGAGTGAAGATAACCTAACTTTTTGTAACGTTTCTGTAAAGGAACTGAGATATATACTGATCCTGTGCTCCACTGATGGCTCCGTTTGTGCGTTTCTTTGTGCAGTTGCCATTGCTGCTATGATCTTTTTCAGGCTGTTCACTCTCCTGACACACAGACTATTATTGTACATGCTCATAGCAGTGATGTGCTACTCATCACTGGTAGCTATCCAACTCCTTGCGTTGTGGCGCGACTATTTGCTTAACAAAGAGTATGCCAATGATTGTATTGCTGAGGGATTTCTTTTGATGTACTTTGCGTGGGTGATGCTCCTTGCCACTTTAATGGTGACCTTGCATCTGACGAGTATGGTCCTTTTTCCATCTTTATTCCAGAAATTGACTAAAATGGAGCCGTTTTATTTATTGTTTCCGTGGATATTTCCTCTATTTATTGTGTGGATACCATTTGTGCATAGCAATTATGGCATATCTGGCTCTTGGTGCTGGATAAGACTGTATAATGAAGATTGTACACAGAACAAAGAAGGAGTCATTGAAGAATATGCAGTTTGGTATGGAGAGCTGATCGTTGGATTGGTTTTTAATAATATTGCACTTTTAGCTATTGCGGTAACATTATGCAAGAGAGCATATAGAAACACAACGTCATTGGATTATAAGAAAGCTCTCAGACAAACACTACCATTGGTTGCCTTTCCCATTACATACCAGATTTTGAGTTGTTTCTCAATCGCTAACAGAATGTATGAGGCAACTCACAAAGGTCACTCTGTCAAATGGCTGTCATATGCTCATGGAACTGCCCC
>NW_003550309.1:2145-3659 GCF_000090795.2 Amphimedon queenslandica | reverse complement strand
TAATCTTTAAAAAATACAATTTATTAATTATTTATTTTAATAAAACAATGATATCTAAGATTAAATAACTTCTCTTAGCTAGAACTGGAAGCCTGGAACCTCCACTAAGTATTGCAGTTTATCCAAGCATAGCTAGATACGAGCTACATAAAAAAAATTGCTTACTTTTCCCAGTTCTGAGATCTGAGCATGCGCAACCACACCCAAATTTTGGAGCACATGTTTCTTTTAATTAACAAAATGGCGAATGAGGTAAGTTTTGGCTGATGCTACACATAGGCGGCTGCAGGATTTCACTGCAAGTAGGGCAAAGGTGTGGCTGAAAGTGGGAGTGGTCAAAAAGTAGGTGTGGCCATGACCACACCCACATGTCTTGCTCTTGAGTTTTAAGACTTTTAAGACTTCTATTTCAGCATTTTGTGAAGAAATCAAGTTGAAAGAGGCTCTGAAATTCTCAATGAAGAGTTACCCTGCCATTCTTGTGTTCAAGAGGAGAAAATTCAGTACCTAAAAGACCTCTATCAATGATAGAGTATCAGTAGCTAGGTGATTTAGCTGTTGAATGAGTCCTAGCTGATAATAAAGAAGCTGCTATATGATGGAGTCAGTTACTCTAGCTGCAGGTTACTGTAGATTATGTCTTCCTGAAGTGGCCATAGATATGGACCTATGAAGTGGCTGGCTGGCTTCCTGTGAATAAACCATGCAGTTAGCAGCTTATTCTTCACTAATTATCACTTTGTTGAGCAAAATAATGTAGTTTTTGTCATTAAAATAGCTATATTCCATGTAATAACTACTAAATAATTATTAATTAACTGCTAATTATGATGATGTCATCTTCCGGTAAGAAATTCTAGTAGGGCATTGCCATCATTGCCTGCCCCTGCAGCCGCCTATGATGCTACAGTCATAATGTCACTTCTTCCTTTCTTGGAGAATGAGGTAATGGGACATGGACCTGTGCATAGACTGTTGGAGTAGAATGGTGTAAGAATTAGCCTTCTAGCACCAGCCAATATTGAGATACACACCGACAACTGGATTGACAGGAGATGATGATGATGATGATGATGAAGACGACTGAACAAAACGGCCGTTTTGCCGATTTTTGACTTTCCTCTTAGACAAGGTGTAGAGCCACGTTAATGGTACCTATGGAGTCCTCTGGTCAAGATAAGGTCCTCTAAGAAGTCTGGTAAGCATAGGAGCTTGTTTTCCCGGTATAGCAAGGCTGCAAAAGTTGTGGCAGCCATATTGTTTTGGGGTGAATCCTACTTAGTAACGCTACTGCGTTACTAATACCTGTCAAGGCTCAAGCAATTTCCACTTACCTGTGCAAGTTCCTAGAGTCAAAGAGTATTGACACATCACTAAAATGCATGAGTTAGGCTTCGATGGTATCAACACTATGTCTGGCCAGAGGAAAGGTGTTCAAAAGCAATTGCGACTGCACTCACCAAATGCTATTTATGTATGGTGTTGATGTCACCAACTGCAGCTAGCAACTCTCA
>NW_003550309.1:0-1381 GCF_000090795.2 Amphimedon queenslandica | reverse complement strand
TGCTTTTGATGAATTACAACACTGTTGCTTGTGTTGCTGTCAGACACTGTTGCTCAGATAGAAGCAAATTTATAGGGCAAGACGGTTGACCTGGCTAGCATTTCTGGAGAACATTACAGTGACTCAATGAGTTAAAAGATGACACTAATGCCACAACATGGTTCAAGAACCACAGTGCTATCTTCACACAACTTGATTGACATCACAAATGCCACAAAAGCTCACTTTCTCCAAAAAGTGTATCATCCATCCATAACAGAGTGTAAAGAATAGCATCAAAGGTTGATTAGAAAAACTAACTTGATCTCTTCATGGCTGTGTTTGACCCAAAATATCTTCCTGAAGATGACAGTGAACTGGGTAGCTATGGAACAAAGAGCTTGAACACCCTTGCTGCATGGTACAGCAAAGTGCAGGAGAAGGAGAAAAGGGTATATCAGAGCCTGATGTTGACCCAACAGACACAGAGTCACAGCAAAACTTTTTCTGACAACTAATACTTGTACATCACAATAAAAGCTCATTGCAACAAGTTCTACTCTATCTAATTACAAATACAACTATGGCAAGCTCCTTTCCCAATCTAGCCCAATTAGCATCTATTTTGATTGTACTGCCAGTTACAACAGCTACTGTCAAAGGAACATTTACCAGTATGAAACTCATTAGGACTCAGCTTTGCAACTGAATAGGTGAATCTACACTGGAGCATGCCATGCAAATTTACATTGAGGGCCCAGATAACTTACCAAATTAAACTTCAGAAGAAATTATAGACCAGTCAAAACAAAAAAATAATGCTATAGAAAGCATCATGTACCTTTTACAAAAATTCTTAAATGAAGTTGAAATAGTATACAGAAGCTGCATAGTGCATGTAGATACATGTATGTACACAGCCTCCCCCCAGTCAAAAGCTCTGGGTTTCCCCCCAAACAAAAATTCCTATAGAACCATAATTAGTAAATATGGGAATAAAGTGTCTCAATTCCTGGATAAGCCATATATTGCTTAGATGAAGAATGAAATGAATACTAATACTGCATGAAGCAGCCAATCAAATCAAAATGTGTGATTACCCAATTCTCAAGACTCTTACTGTTTTTAACCCCAGCACCATCAACTTTAACTCCAGTCAAGAGGTTATTAGTCTAGCACATAGCTTCCCTAACAATATCAATGATGCAGAGTTGCAATGTCTGGACAATGAATGTAAAGAAACCCAATTCTTGTAGCCAAATGATCTTCCATCATGTTCTGCGACAACAACAATATGTGGACTCTTTTTGGAGAAGTGTGAGTAAAAAATTACAAACACATCAGGGGAACACAGATTTCAACAGTATACAAACTGATGACATCATTCCTTTCCCTTCCACTT
>NW_003550302.1:1598-3665 GCF_000090795.2 Amphimedon queenslandica | reverse complement strand
TATGGCAGGAAGCAAAAGGGGCATCTTTGAAAGCTCATATCTCAGTGAATAATTTTTTTTGAACAATGGGAGTTGCCACACTTCATTAAAAAGTTCAGGCAATCACATTAAGCCAATAAAATAAATATGTCAAAAAACCGTTTCAGTTACCCTTTAAGGATTTACGGTACATGTAAACGTGTTATCTCTAGTTTGAGCTGATTAAAGTCAAAATTAAAATTTTTAATGAATTTTAAAGCTACTCCAAAAGGCATGCACTATTGCTTGTAAGCTCATGAAGTGTGCTGTTTAGTTCACTCATGCTTTACAGGAAACCCCAGTGACAATATGTTATTATTTTTATGACACAACTACTACTTTCATAGTTCAACAGCAGTCATTATCTCTTAAACCAGCAACTTCTCTGTTTTAAAAGCAATCATGTTTCTGTTTCATGCAAAAACATATCAAAATAGTATTTTACTCAACATGGCATAATTATTGTACTGAGTCTATTTCTACAGAAGGAGTGTAATTAAATGATTGGGGTTTTGTCCAGGTCTGGTACAGGTACATTACATGTACATGTGTTGCAATAATGATCTGATAATATACAGTACATATACATTCAAATGTACATTCAGCAATTAATAGAAAAATAGTTTTAATCAGGTGCTTCCTGTAAAGCACTAACAATTTTTAAGGGCATTATAACAACCAAAAAATCAATTTTACACCGCCATACTAGCCATCACATTTCATTTACTAAAAGTACTAGCTGTTATTTGAACCAGCAGAGCAGGGTATTTTTGTGAATAGGGATACATAGAAGAAAGCTTAATTGATTGCACAAAAGAAATTTGACACTACTAAGACAAAGGTGTAGGAAGATTAAGTATATGTTATTACACCCCTGCGAGTGCAATATCCGATTTACAAGCACCGAGCCCGAGGGCGAGGTGCTTGTAAATCGGATATTGCACGAACATGGGTGTAATAACAAATTTATTTCCAATTGAAGCTATACGGTACACGCACTGAAAACCACTGAATGTGAAAACCACAGTGCACTGTATCAAACATCAAAGGGATTTACATGCACTCAGTGCACTATATCTGGTTTATTGCACTGGCAGTCCTTTGAAGTATAGCTGGATGGGAAATAATGATGATTAAGTGATAAGAATTGGTAAACTCAATAGAAGAACAATACAATATATACAAATGAATGTTATAGCAATAAGGAGGAGCCTAAGGCTGAGTCCTATTCCCGGCCCAGTTCATACTTCCTATGAGCATAATCTCGTCAAAAAAATAAAAGTTTTGTCCATAAGCAAGAATGTAAGTTATGGTATTACTCTAATTAATGTTTGAACACAGAGGACATTCAGCCAATCACATATAATTTAAAATGCAGCCACATAAAAAACTACTGATACAAACAAGTGATACATGAATAATTATTAAATCTACACATACAATAAGAAAATAAATATACAATAGCCTATTTATGATACACACAAGTATTACACTGTAACTGGGATACATGTATCTTTCAATTACTAGACGAATGTAAAACATTAAGGGGCTCAGCCCCCTAGCCACGCTATATTTTAAAGGTTATATGGTATAGAGCTACATTATTGTACATGTACATGAGTAAATACAGTAGTTTGTAAGTTTGTAATGAAGTCATCATGCTTGGAAATACAAATTTTCTTTATCAGTTTATCACATTCTGCAGCAAAAAAGTTGTGTTGGAAGCCAGAGACAGTAACTGCAGTCATAGGTTATGTCCGCAGTAGTTGTGGAGGCTTTACAAGCTCACAACTGTGGCATATCTGCCTTCTTAATCTTTATTGCTGTATTTGGAAAGTAGTAGAGACTTCTCTTGCATTCTTGCTGACTCAAGTGAGTGACTTGTAACTTATAAGATCAAGAACATGAAGAACAATGAAGAATTGATAGCTAGCGCCATTTTATTTCACTGTGACCACACCCGTTTTCAAAGAAGATTAAGATTAGGTTATTAAAATAGGAAAATTTTTCATACGGATAAATAGGGGTGACGTACATGACAAACAAACA
>NW_003550302.1:0-1451 GCF_000090795.2 Amphimedon queenslandica | reverse complement strand
AATTGATTACATGTACCTTTTATAAACAAAGATACACCCAAAGGCACATGTACATGTATTAAAGTTAACTGGCAAAGGAAGAATAATAAACAAGGAAGAACAATAAACAAGGTATGTCCATTATCACAAATAGCTACACAAATGATGTAATCGTATAAATTGATGCCTTAATTTTTAGTAATTTCCATAATGTAGTGGCTATTTTTACGGTCCCGTAATCTCATTGTATACAGCTATTTTTACAGCAGGGAATATAGAAATGAAGTGACGTATAAAGATGACAATCAGCATCAATAAGGCATCAGGATCGTGGTGGCACAGTGGGGAAGGCGCTGGGTTGGATACGGAAGGGCACTGGTTCGAATTCAGCTCAGACCATTCTTTTTTTATAATTTTGACTTTAACAAATTGATTTTTTTATCTTTCTACTTCGCTATGTTCCCTAATTATGTTAGGAGCCCTAGTTATGTTAGGAGTCCTCTACTTAGCTATTGTTTTTAGGGTTTAGGGGTTAGGGTGGCGGTTTTTTTAGAGTGTCCCCAGTCATTTTATGAGTCCCCTAGGTATGTTAGGAGTCCCCAAGGTTGGTTTAGCCTTAGCGTTTAGTTTTTTTTATTTTAGAGTGTTTCCCAGGTTTTAAAATGAGTAAATCCATAGATAAATCATCCTGCCGTAAAAATAGCCACCCACAGTCGGATTACGGGCCCGTAAAAATAGCCACTGCCTTTCCATAAAGCTTGGGCCGAGCTTAAGGCTGAGGCATCAAAAGTTATACTTACAGTTTCTGCTGCCACTTGATCAGCTGCCTTATCATACACAGGCTTGAGAGCAGCACTATATCGACACCAATCAGCATAGAAATTTATCAACATTAGCTTCTTGCCAGCTTCAGAGAATAGGTAGGGGATGTCAGTTTACAACCAATAGACACGTTACCTTTAAATTGCTCCATATTACTCCTACTAAGAAACTCTGCATCACCATTACAAGCAAGGAATTCTAAAAAAAGTATCTACAGACAAAATTTGTACATCATGTATATAAGAAACATACAAAGATCAAACCCAGAGAGTGGGAAACGACAGCCATTATGAAAATGGGTTGAACAAAAATCAAATTTAATTTTAACCCCTCATCAATCAATCGTGGGTGTAGGCTTTATAGACTAGTTCCATGAATTATAATGACCATGGTTAAATACGGTAATTTAAGTTATGTTAGGCTAATTCTGTTCTTCCTCCGGAATATTTCGGTTTTTCCATGAAATGGCCTGACCTCATAGCAGCTGCAATGTCATCTGATGAACAGGGAGAGAGAAAGTAAACAAATGTAATAATAATTATTATATATTACAATTATTATTATTATTACAATTATTATTATTATTATTATTCTACCATGCTTGTTTTGAATTGACCAATCAGATTGCATTATATGAGGTGTCTAAATCA
>NW_003550297.1:2573-3673 GCF_000090795.2 Amphimedon queenslandica | reverse complement strand
TAGCTTACATATGTCAAAGGAGTGTCTCCATCACCATCGGCAGTAATTGATGGACTGTCTGCATTCTGATCACATGTTAGATATACTTTGGTAATCCTAAATGACATAAACACCGAGGCATGAAATTATTGAAAAGCTCATATTTTCCTTCCAAAAGTACCAATAGCCTTGCCCATAAATAGTACTAGTATTATTTACCTGGCATCGTCTCCATTGTCATACTGCAAGTAATTGTTACCAGTATCAGAATCAATGTACATAGTTTCAGTTGATGCATCACCGAGCATATAATAATCATCAGTTTGAGTCGACTGGCAAGCCTATAATTAATGTACATGCATGTCAACATTCATGTCACAATCAATATCCTTACAGCAGTATTGCCATAGTTACAGCTACTATATCCCTCGTAATAGCTAGTGCAAGGGTTGTAAGAGTATGTGAATTGAGTGTCTCCATCACTCTGTGGTATGCCACTGAATCTGCAAGAGTGAAACCATTTAGTGCAGTTAAAACTAGTGCATGCTGGCTACCTTGCAGTTCCATCAGTGTTTGATAGAGAAGATAAGTCAATAGTCCCATCGGCAGTGTCACAGACGCAACTAGGCTTCCCTGATGGAGGTATGCATGGTTGCTGAGCTGAGGAGAGTCCAACCAAAACAATCTGAAAGAAGATAAAGCCTCTCATCATCCTATTTGAATTTGTTGCAACGCGAACGCGCCACACCCAAAATAAATAATGAATAATACATAGAGTACATTATCAATGATCGTACACCATCAATTTTCGGACACTTGTTTTAGGAAAACTATACATTGCCATCTCATGAAACTGCAAAGTATTATAGCAATAGTTATCTTTTATTTGCGTGACAAAACTTGTAGCTCTAGCAAGAGTGCATAGAAAGTTATAAGCTCTCAAAGCGTGGTGTCCGACAATACCAATGATCGGCCAAAATTCTCAATCTTCGGACTGTCATTTCTGAACGGCAGCAAAGGATAGTTTTAGAAGGTCACTATGATAACTTTGTAGGCCTGTCTTTAAACTAACTATCACCATCCGGATCTTTTTGATAGCTGTCTTTTTGACAGAGATAATG
>NW_003550297.1:0-1053 GCF_000090795.2 Amphimedon queenslandica | reverse complement strand
GATATCGCTGGCGAGGCCAATTATAAGGAAAAATATTACATTCAAAGTATATAGTCAATCAGTCTTTATTTTATATTCTCATAGTCGCCTCCTCCTTTTCCTGCTTTACGTCTTATGAGGCTCACTAGAGGTCCAAATGTAAAAACACATCCATCCTATTGTGTAAAGATAAATTGTAAATGAACATAACAATAATCTATTATACCTTAACAAGGAATGGTAATGAGAACCACAGGTCTTTCTGGGGAATCATTTCTTTGCCTTCCTTTTCAAATTTCCTGTTCAAAACAACAGCTCCAATCACAAAGTAAGTGACAAAACCAATGAGCATCCTAAATGATTTCATTTATCATGCTTTGTAATGAGAACATTGACATGTAGTATGTACTTACACAATAACCAGCACAATGCCAATTATACCAGGGGCTACACTGCTTTTACCACTTTTTCCACCACCACCACCACCTCCTCCAGGCTTAGTAGGAGGGTCACTTGGTACTGGCCTGTCGCTACATCCTCCAGGACATGCACACTTTGTTGTCAAGTGGTATATCTTATAAGGAGAGGCAAATAAAAAGAATGAGTTTTACTAGCTTACATATGTCAAAGGAGTGTCTTTATCACCATCAGCAGTAATGGATGGGCTGTCTGCATTCTGATCACATTTTAGATATACTTTGGTAATCCTAAATGATACCGAGGCATGAAAATAGTAAAAAGCTCATGCTATATAGTGAGAAATTTTGGAGCGAGTTAAATTTGGCAAATTGTTAAATTTCGGTGAATGGTTGATTTAATTCGGCGAAACTACGGCCACATGCCATCGAACATGCACATAATGGCTAAAAGTGGTGGGTTTTTATTTTGGCAAATGGCTATAAAAATGCCAAATTTTTCAAATTTAATTCCCTTCAAAATTTCCCGCTATACAATATTCTCTTCCCCTAAAAGTACTTATAGCCTTGCCCACAAATAGCACTATTATTACCTCGAATCCTGACCATTGTCATACTGCAAGTAATTGTTACCAGTGTCAGAATCAATGTACATTGT
>NW_003550291.1:1463-3680 GCF_000090795.2 Amphimedon queenslandica | reverse complement strand
CAGAACTTAGAGGAGTTGGTGTGTAAGGCTCGCTTTGAACAGGCGAAGTGGAAGGAGACAAACCTTGGATGGACCATAGATACAACACTGAAGGTACCAATGAACGGTATGAACGGACACACTGGAGACGATCTCTGGCTCCTTGGCCGAGACAGGGACTGAGCCTGAGGGAGCGGTAGAAGGATCTGTCTCCCCCATTCATGATGCTCAACAGTTACCAGTGCTGCCACCCTTTAAAGGAGCAAAGGAGGATGCTGAAGAAGACTCTTTTGAGGAATGGGTTGACCGCCTCGAGGAAATGGGAGTATGGTGTAGATGTGACGACCATAAAAAGTTAACACAGCTTCGATTGAGGCTGGAGGGTCCCGCTAGATCCTTCTACAAGTACAAGTCTTACAGTGAGTCTGAGAGAGGAGCTATGATGCTCTGAAACCAGCTCTTGTTAAAAGATTTACCCCTGTTCGACTGACAGCAGTACAGACCAGCAGGGGAAACAATTAAAGTTCGAATGAGTCAGCTGATGAGTATATATGCTTAGGAGTTGAGGAAGTTATTATATAAAGCATATCCCCCAACCTATCATGGGACTCCAGAAGCAGAATTATTAGGCAAGAGGAGCATTCTCTCTAATCAATCTGTTGTAGAAGGAAATTTCGAGGACTTGGTGTGTAAGGCTCGCTTGAAGAGGCAAAGTAGAAGGAGACAAACCTTGGGACAGACTTTATTCGTGACTGTCCATTCAGAGGATGGGGAGCAACAAAAGAAGCTAGCCAGAGGTGCTGAGAGTGAGGATTCTAACAAAATACGGAAATCACATGGCTCAACTCCATGTCAATCTCCAGTCCATACAATACTACAAAGAAGTCAGTTTCTCTCTTTCTCCTACTTTTTAATATTTCATGTTCCTTTGTTTTCATTAGGTGAGACATGCTGTCTGGAACATGATGTGCTCTACTAGCTTCATTTGGCTCCTGAACTGATTCTGTGTCCTCTGGTTGGAGTCTTATTTGGGAAATGGTAGGTTCATTACATGTACTATAATCTTGTTATGTCATAACAACAAGACTATAATATCCCACCCTATGCCTCCCCTTGCATGATTAATATTGTGTTATGTCTGTGCATATGTCACTTCACGTAATAATGCATTTACTTTTGCTTTTGACTATCTGTATACACACTTGTTCCCTAATTAAGATTGGTTTAGAACTTGCTCTTTGTGTGTCTTGTGAATTTTAAGATTCAAATTTACTTTTAAATATTCAATTTAAAAATAAAATTCAATTTTAAATTTACAAGTTGTTTGTCCTAATGTTATCGTAAGGTCATGTTAACTTGTATTCCTTTTCTTCTGATTAGGAGAGACTAATATAATCTGCCCTGCTAATTGGGATGGCCAGTCATGATCACTTGCAATGATTTAAAGGTACTGTACAGGGGCCAGACTGCAAAGCAATTTGAGAGCTGAGGACGGCATCAAATTCATCAGAGAAACCAGCAGACAGCTCCCTTGTGACACAAATTGCACATGGGAGGCCATGTGCAATTTGTGTCAGTCAACCCTAGTAAACGTCCAAGAAAACCAATTGGATTGTCCTATCATTATGGATACCAGCTAAGTAATAAATCAGGAGCCCAACCTTTTTCATGGGCTCCTGAATAGTTGTACTATACATCATACATCCCTTTGCATGTGTACACGTAGCCCCGTTCTTTCAAATAAACTTTGAGAGTTTGAGAGTGCACCCTTATGTATAAAATTGGTTGTCCCTTACTGGTTCTGTATGTATGTACATGTACCGGTGCCCATATTTCATATTCTTGTTTTTAATATGTTAGTGTCTGCATGTACATGTGTGCATGACAATATATTATGATGTTTTTGTTTGTGTTTGTACACGTGTCCTCACGTAGCGTAAAACTGCAACATCTCCTGGTCTCCAGTCTTGCTTTCTCTGGACAATCTTTGTCATCATTGGATCACTCCATCTGATTTCAAGAAAACTTCAATCTATTTTGGTATTTTCAATTACACCAAAGCATCATTTGTTACCATGCATCATGAATTAATTCAGTACCTTGTGAGATCTAGTGTATCAATCAAGAACATTCCATATGATTTACTAATGGCTCTTTGGAAGGACATCAGCTAACAAGGAGGTGGTCACTGATGTGGACACAGCTATAGTACTTTCCACTGCTATCATATCATTGAAG
>NW_003550291.1:0-1325 GCF_000090795.2 Amphimedon queenslandica | reverse complement strand
CTGTCAGTCTACAATCGGATCATCCTCTGTAGCTGTCTCCAGTGGGGAGAGGAGAAAGGAGAGGAACAAAGGAACTGGAGGGAGAGAACATATCGTATCTGCTTTGGATTCAATGAAGACACGAGCATATTTTTTCACTGTATGGGTTGAGCTACCCTTTTTCACAGTGACCTGCTTTTAGTCCCGATCATTTGAGAGGGAAGGGGAGGGTCAGCGGAGGGGAGAGGGTTTCGCCCAGGAGTGTGGGAGAAGTCGTGTCCCCCTTTTGGGTCGGATCGAGGCACCCAGTATCTCATGCTTGAAACCCTCTCTTCTCCTCTTTCACTCTCTTTCCTTTTTGTGTGATATGGACTCTAAGCAGAAGAAAGGATCAGGCTTTTCTTTTTCTTTTTTCGTCTCGATCCTTTAACTCATTAAAACCAGGCAAACACTATACAGTTGAGCTAAGCCAGGTCACGGTGGGTAGATTGGTGAGGTTTGTGATGCAGGTAGTTTGATGAACCTGGGCACTAGCTTCCTAATTCTCATTCTGATCTCTTTCTCGATCCCGTGGCTTTGACTTAGTATCAATTGTTGAGTGTTTGCCTCACCTTTCAAAATAAGTCAATAAGTCTCATTGTAGGTTTATGATCAACGTCACGTGAAAACTGCCATGCGTAATCTGATGATTTGATGCAAATAACGCATAAAAGTTGACACGAAATTAGCGAAATTTTATTTCTGCATTGTGTTTCGTGGCTTGAGTGTGAGTGTGTATTGTTACTAGCACAATTAGTTTCATAATTTGAAAATAGTACACCATGTTCTTAATATACATGTTTCTTATATGACACAATTAATTCATGCATGCTCCTCATATAGGTGACCCAAATTTACACATGTCCTCATTCCTATTTTGTGACACATTTTGTTAGATTTTAACCGTCCTAAACATGACCCTAAACTGTTTCTAAGTTTAGCTAATGTTCATATGCTAATTATTGTATATGTGAATCTATAATATTATATTATGTTTTGGTATGCTAGGCGTGTCACGCTGCGTAGTCACGTAGCGTAAAATTTTAACGTCTTGCGGTCTCTACTTTTGCTTTCTCTCAACCGTGTTCGTCATCATTGGATTACTCCATCTGCTTTTCAAAGCATGCAAGAAGGAAGACCTATTTTGGTATTTGTAATCATTGGGGTAGCTACTGTTTGTCACTATTGATCATAGGGTGAGGGGTTATCAATCAAGAACAGATTTACTGTCTATGAACAGCTCTTCAGAAAGACATCAGGCTCTAATCAAGGAGGTGGTTGCTGTGGACACTGGACTTACCACTATG
>NW_003550279.1:2285-3698 GCF_000090795.2 Amphimedon queenslandica | reverse complement strand
TATAAAACTAATACTAAAACTCACTTCAACAAGAGCATCTAATTTCTTAGCTGCAGTGAATGTCACTGCATCTTCAACACCATCCTCCTCATAATAAACCAGCCCAGCATATGTTGTAGCTCTTAATAATTCTTCAGGTATACTTCCAGTACTAGCTGAATCTTCCAATACTGACTGTTGAGATACTGTATCTTGAATTAACCCATCATTACCTATAGCATTAAAATTAATGCAATTTTAATTTTAGCAAATTAAATGATGCAAAAAAACAAAAAAACTGCATATATTTTACACTATTAGTTTACCCCCAGAAGATGATGAGTTCCTTGTTCTCAGGCTGTGACCAGGTTCTGATAAAGGATCTAAATAACAAACCAGTTGAATAACATACGCTAATGATGCATGAATATACTGACCAGCTAAATGAGATGAAACTTCTGATGAAGAACTAGTACCTGTTCCTCCTCCTCCATCACAGCCACAGACAGATACAAGACAGAATTTCTCACGTTTAATGGATCCATACCCAACTATCAGTCCTAAACTCACCTCCCTCTACTAATCTGAACTGGTAAGGAAGACTGGCTGTGCTCACAGGAGCTATTGCAAACTTTAAGTATCGCCCAAGATCTGGCCGTCCTGTTAAATCAATGCAGTGCTGTATCTCTAGTTGTAGTGGCTTCAGTAGAGGCTTTGAGAGTGATACTGCATACATAGCACTCACTAGCACAGTATTAGGAGGAAACTGGAACTGTCCTCCTACAAGAGCAACCACTGCTACTTCTACTGTCTCAGAGGGCAGTAAGCTGTCTTCTTGTACTCCAATCCTTAGACCATATTTCTCCCAATTCATCAGTTGAGGTTTGTCTCCTTGAATTAAGAACAGCTTCTTCTCTGCTACCTGGACATCACTCAGACATTCCAGATTATCTATCAATTGTATAAAACACACAGTCACAAACATAATAACACTCACTACTGGTACATGTATGTTTTGCAATGCCATAAACATTACAGGTGAATTTAGACAATTAAAAAAATGATTTCTGGGTACACAATGTACATGTACATTTTTACATGTACATAATTATGTAATTATCATGAATTTAAGAAATTGAGGTGCAATCCCCTTACAAGGCTATCAACTATAAAATTTAGAACAATAAATGGATCACTATGAGCAAACCACATAATACTAGTATCACAAAATAAGCTACATGTATGCCTTTAAAGGGTATCTGCAATGAATTTTTGAGTATTTATTTTAATGATTGCCTGGCCATAATAATAATGTGTTCCAACTCCCATTGTCCTAATACAAGTATTTACTGAGATATAAGCCTTGAAAGTCATGAAAAATGGTCACATTTTGCTTCCTGTCAATTTACTTCCTGTCAGTGGGTGTGGCTAAAC
>NW_003550279.1:0-1215 GCF_000090795.2 Amphimedon queenslandica | reverse complement strand
TCATAGCTAGAAGAATGGTTTAAAGCATTACTGACCTAAATGAATCTTTTCATCAAAATCCTGATCCTGTAGTTTAATGACTTTACCCTTGTATTCTCCAGATGCTAAATAAAAGAAAAACAATTAAATTGTAATAAAAAATTAAAGCTGATTTTAATCACATAATTTATGCAGAACTGGATAATACAATTACATGCACCTTTAGTGAGCTGCACAAACTGCTTCTCTTCATCCTTTTTATAATATAAACTCTTTGTTTCTTGCAGTTGTGATTCAAGTCTTTGTATCATTTCATCTTTTTCAAGTAGAGCAGCAGCACTAGAGACTAAAAATTTTAATAATTAGAAAATACTGAAGTAATTTTACATGTTTGTAGATACTAGTTCAAAATAGTTATCGCTATTGTATACTGCTACATTACTATTCCCACATGCAGTTTTAATTGACCAATCAAATTGTGTCATTATAATAAAACACCAATAAAAATTAAACTACATCTACATGTACATGTATATAAACATCATGCATTGTACAGTTCATTTTTAGTAGCTGCTGTTTCAAGATAATATATACAATATAAATTCATTGGTATCAGTTTCTATAGCATTTATTAACTACACAACTGTTTTGCTCAATTAATGAAGGAACTTGCATGCAAAATTGCAAATACACTATGACTAATACATGTAAATATACATGTACACATACCTGATAGTGATTGAGTCTCTAGTAGTGCTTCCTGAAGAGATTGGTTGTTAATTCTAGCCACTTGAAGATCATGACGTAAAGACTCATTGATAACTTGAAGCTCCTTCTCTTTATCTGTCATGCATTCATTAATTCCAATCAATTCCTTTCTTCTTTCTTTTAGTATTTGTTCATACAATAAAGGAATATTAAATGAATCTAATACTGGACCCACTGACCATTGACCATCATTAAAAACTGAGGGAGAGAGGGAGGGAGAAGGAAAAGGAAGGAATAAAATAAGTTAGTGATTGAGTGAGGGAGAGAAAAGGACAGAAACATACAGTACATGTGATTCATAAATTTTTATGTGATGAAAACAATCAGTAAACCACAAAGGAGGCTTACTCTTGAGGAATTCATATACAGGCTTAATTGACTACACCCACTAATTACCCCACCCACATCATCAGAAAATTTGAGGTTACCATAGATAATAGAATAAATGAAAGGGATTGAAAACTGAAG
>NW_003550268.1:0-1210 GCF_000090795.2 Amphimedon queenslandica | reverse complement strand
GTGTACATGTTTGTTCTTGTTGTTTCAGATAATCCTGTCATGATGAACAATGCTAGTAGACTCATATTACTGGCCTGTTTCATGCATAAATTAAGAATGGTAACAATTGTTATTAATTGATTAATTAATTAATTATTCATAGGTGGCAATTGATGGTTCGGAGGCAACTGTGAAAGAACAGGTAACATGCAGTGGGTGTGGTCAGTAGTTATTAATAGTTATTAATAGGCAAAGATACGTTCCTTGACTGATCGATTTGGTTCTGATACTGGCCAGTGGCCGATAACCAAACGAGTCCTCAGTCCCACCCACACACCATCACCGGCCCCTTTGACCCCGCCTCCTGTAGCCACGCCTACCTCTCCGCCTACTGTACACGTCTCATGGAGTGTAGAATCCTTCAAGAGATCCCCCAGTGTTATATCCGACACCTCTCCTTCTCACTCTCTCTCGACTAACACTTCAGAGTCAGTTGATCATCCATTATTCTTTGACCATTATCCATTGGGAAGGCCTCCCTCTCTCCCTCCGTCACGAGATGATCCTGATGGACAGTCAGACAGTCCTTGTCTTGACTCCTCCCCTCTCTCCTTAGCCACACCTCCTTGTACCCCTGCAGGGGGACAGGAAGTGGGTGTGATTTCAAGTATAACTCCTCAAATGATATTAAATGCTTTGGAGTCTTTGTCCTCATCTCAGACCAGAAGTGTTTCTCCTGATAGTCTGTCACAAGCACTTCAGGGTTTCATTAATGAGTACTTACTGGCCACGCCTCCTTCCACCCCTCTTAACGAGGGAGAGGAGGATCATCCCTTGTCCTCTGCTGATCTCATATCGGCTCTCACTGCTACTCTCAGTGCTCACATTGATGGGGAGGGGAGCGAGGGAGGGAGTGCTGCTCCTTCTGCTCCTGTGGGTTCTCCTCAAGAAGGATTATCTGAGTTGGTTCGGTTAGGACTCCAACCTGAGGATATACTTAAAGCATTGAATAGTCTCACAGTAGCTGGGCAGCTGGTAGAGGCTAAGGCTCCAGGTGAAGACGATGAGTCTCTCTTAGAAACACTAACTCTTGATGAATCAGTTACTACAGGTGGTGACACTCAATAATTAGTGTGTGTCTTAATTATATGATTCGTGTGTCTATATAAATTATATTATAGTGTACGTTAATTATAAAGATTTTGTTTAATATTTTTTATTTTATTTGCGG
>NW_003550266.1:2535-3724 GCF_000090795.2 Amphimedon queenslandica | reverse complement strand
TAATAGAAAAAAATACAAATAATATAGATAGATAGATAACAAGTCTATTATTAAACTTTTCTTGTCCAGTTTAATACCTGATGTTAAGCTTCCACTTAAGTTCTTCATAGGATCAAGTCCTTATCTTCTCTCTGGTCATAACTATTGCCACTCATCATTTGATACTTCTTAGTGTAGCTGGAGCTGTTCATGAGGGCAGAGGTCATTGAGGAGGTTTCTACATTAAACTGAAACTGGAAATACTCGTGAGACCAGAATGGACAGAATAAAGCTGTCATGACAACATTGACGATGAAATTCATAGTATTCATGATATTAATGAGCACCACCCAAGACACAACAGGATTAATCAGTGTAACTATGAAAACAGTTATCGGCAGGTACCAGAACCAGGCTGTGAATATTCCAAATAATGCCCGATAGAGGCGTAGCTTCCTCAGCTTATCCTCTTGACGATGGATGTGATATATTTGGTACCAAACGTAAAAGAGTAGCAGGCCTCGGGCAGTTAGGTAGATCCCTCCAGGCCATTCCTGTAATGGATGGAACGTATCCCAAGGCTGGAGATTCATGTATATCTATAAAAATATAAAGAATCAATAAATAAAATAACAAATAATATAATAAAATACATTTTCTCTCTCTGTCCACTTACCACAGTGGCGATGTAATAAATGATTGTGACAAATATATACAAAAAGATGAATATAAAAGAAGCCAGTCTCCATTTAACGATCTTCAGTGTTACCATCCACCCACCAGCGATTAAAACCAGGACTATAATCAAAAACCAATCCCCGACCAAATTAAAGAAGGTCTTCATGTAATTAAGAGGCGGGGCCCCATATCCATTGTGAGCGTAGACCCCGTAATGTATCAGGCCACAGAAAATGTTGATCCCCTCAAAGACGAGAGCGAGAGAAAAGAGATTAATAATTTGAGGTGTCCTACATTTGATAGTGTACTTGAGATGAGAGAGGAGGTGTACTGGGATTAGAATGACATAGAATATGCTGAACAGCAAGTACGTGAAGAGGAATCCTTTTTCATTACCAGGGAACTGCCTGGTAAATGGATTAGTGTCATTATTGTGATCATGATTAGCGTTAATGATGAAGATCTCATACGAGAAGCTAACAGAATCATTGAGTGTCATCCAGGTACTGTTGCTAAGTGTACCTTCTTCTCT
>NW_003550266.1:0-1531 GCF_000090795.2 Amphimedon queenslandica | reverse complement strand
TAATCTCTTTCATATAATGATGCCGTAGGGCAGTAGCGGCTGCTTCAACCTTAGCCCTGTTGATAGAGCTACCAACTCCCTCACCAATTAACACTTTGCCGGAATAAATACCAACGACAAACGTAGGGAAATGGGACAATCTTCCCGTCTCTTTTATCATCCTTGGTACAGGTTTGGGCCTCTTTTGGGTATAAAGCATATTATGTAAAGTCCGCATTGGGTCATTAATAACAATGAGGTCTTTTAGATCAGCATCTTTCAATTGTGGTATTATGAGCTGTTCTATCACAGAGTGTGCTGCCTGTTCCCCTATATCAGCATGTACAGCACCAAAAACTGCCTTCAAACACTTGCTAACTTTAGACTCATTGTAACCTTCTCTTATTACGATGAGGTTTGATATCCCAATGTAGTCAGCAACTTTAACGAGTGCTGGCTCGTCTGTGAGATACTTTGTGATGTCTTTGATATGAGTGCGTCCTAGGTTAGGGTAAACGTTGCTGAGATATCCACGTACAAATGTAGTGAGGACATTCTTGCCAACCGATTCTAGCTGAGAGTTGTGCCCTTCCTCCTCCTTACTGCTCATTGCTGATTTGTCTATGAGGGCTTGCTGTAGGGAGGGTAGCTGGGATGCGGTAAACCCGAGGCGGTTGGCGAGGGCAGAGAGCTCCATCTCATAAACAAAGTTGTTGCCAATCCTCTTCTCTCCGGTCTTTGGATCTATCTCCTTTAATTCTTGGATGGTTTTTAATGGAGAAACATCATCAGAGGTAGTTGTAGCAGATAGCCAATACCTCCTCGAGGGATAGGGACGAAGTATATGAACAAAACGACTCACAAGAGTCCTACAAGAAGACGCCATTTTTATGCTGGACTTGACACGTGGATACACGTGCACCGCCCAATCAACCAACCCCTCCCTTTTGTAGGCGGGGTTTATACACGTGGGCGACTTGTAACTATAGCAACCGATATCTAAAACAAAATGGCCTCGTCTCTGGTTGAGGGTGAATATCTTAAACCGACTAGTATGAGCCTTGAGAGGGCAATGGCGCTCATACAAGGAAAGCAATCGGTAAATTAAAGCACTAGAAAACATTAAGTGCTCCTAGTTCTTGCATATCTTTTAACAATTAAAGTTTTAAAAGAGTTTGCTTCTCTCTATCATAGAAAAATGTGTATCAGAGACACCAGAAAATACTCCATAGACTAGCCCAGAAATACAAAAGAGGATACGTAAGAGAAGATGAGACACAAAAATTCAATAATTATCATAATCTTATAGATATTGTCTGAATTAAGTGAAGTGTGTCAGTTAATATCGTTAATTAACGAGAAACTCAAAGAAAACAGTGAAATTTATGAAGAACCAATGGATAGGCTTATTGCACTATTCAGGTACATAACTTTTATACACATGTACATGCACAATAATGTACTTCTTCCTCTTAGTTTACCTTTCCTAAAAGAGAAAGCTTCTGATGAGAACACTTATTCTACTCAAGTGATTGAGACTCTGTCTTTCCTT
>NW_003550261.1:1757-3729 GCF_000090795.2 Amphimedon queenslandica | reverse complement strand
CATTCCAGCTGAAGGAGAGCGATCTTAAGTACTCAATCTCTTCCTTACAGACATCGAAACGAGGTCTTCCACGAACACCATTATGTATCAAAGCTGGAACACGAACATAGACATTATTATGACGAAGGACAGAATCAGAGTATGATTGCCAATGTGATCTCAGTATCAAAATATTAGCTAGTCAGGCCCGTAGCCAGGGGGGGTTCGGGGGGTTCGGACGAACCCCCTGTTGTAGCTGCAAAAAAGTTTTAGATTAGCTCCTGTCATGAAGAACAGCACTGCAAAAGCAGGATTAGCATTTTGGCAGCAGCGAGAAGCACAGATAGCCATTTTAGCTGAGTCAGCACATGGCTGAGATGCGTAGCTCAAGACTACGCCTACCGACCACGCCCATTCTGTTAAAATTTTTGCTGCGCGCTTCGCGCGCAGCAAATCCAACAATTTCCGAACCCCCTGTTTCAAGTTCCTGGCTACGGCCCTGCTAGTAAATCAGACAATAATCGTGTCACAGGATTTCCAGCAAAATCTTGTGACAATACTGTAATAAGAGTGCGACAGGTACTCTCAAGAAATTCGAGCTGCTCCAAAGCGTAACTGGTGTACTGAGAGTTACAAACACCGTACTGGCGTTGACATTCTGTAAGGAACTGCTCCACAGAGGTAAAATAATCATCCCAAGCTTGAGTCTCCATTTTAGCATAGATAATAGAGTAAATGAAAGGGATTGGAAACGGAAGCGTGGGCGTGGGCAAACCTCCATTCATTTGTATTGTTGCTAAGTAAACAGAGGAGGGTTGGGATTTTTTGACCGATTTTGGAGTAAAAAACTGGAATTTTCTTGCTTTATTCTTGAATAACTCCAAGAGAATACAATTCATGGAAACAAAACTCACACACACTATTAACCAATGTTTATGCTTTTAATTAATATTTTTTGTTTAGTAAATCAATGCATGCGTTAGTAGTCGTGTCACTCTTTACTGAACTAGAAATACTATCTTTTCCCCCTCTGAGAGACTCATTTTGTTCTTGAGCTACGAATAAGTATAACCATTTTAAAGAGCTTGAAATCTCCTATAGAATGAGCTAACTTGCATATTGATACAATGAAGCTCGAGTGTTTTACGAACGATAAAGTGTTTCAAAAACAGGCGACTTTGTGTACCTCTAACTGGTTGAAAAATTGCTTTTTGGAGATAAAAACCTTGCTGCAGGTAGCTCTAAAAATTCTATGTGGAATAGACTATATATCAAAAGCAAGCGCTATCCTGGAGCAGCACAAATTTCCTTCGAAATCCTGCCAGAGCAACTTCACCAATGGAGGAGATGGGAAATCAATCAAAACACTGATGGTTGTCACGTGGTAACCCAACCCGCATTTCCTGTTGCTACGCCCCGTTGCCAATCCCTTTCATTTACTCTATTATCTATGATTTTAGTAATGTCCAGTATTGTCCACGCCCATTGATCAATTAAATTGTGTCCCCTCCCATTTCCACCCAAGTGGGTCCCGTTTGGGGGTTCAGATTTTTGAGCTAAGAATACATGGACGTAGGGGTTCTGAGGACGTATATGTTATATGAGAACGTAGGGGTTATTAGGACGTAGGGGTCCCTGAGAACGTAGGGGTTATTAGGACGTAGGGGTCCTGAGAACGTAGGGGTTATTGGGACGTAGGGGTCCTGCGAACGTAGGGGTTATTAGGACGTAGGGGTCCTGAGAACGCATGGGTTTTGAGAACGTGGGGGTCATGCATTATAACGTAGAGGTTATTGCATTATTACGTATGGCATTTGCACTACGTATTTTTGACACAAACAGCTTGCCATACTATGGCCTCTTCCATACTTTGTCTGGGTACTTGAGGAAGAAACAAACCGACGGACATTTCTTTTTAATGAGCTCTGGGGTTCATTTCTCCCCTTTGTACCTCGCCTTTTACCGCCATGTTCTGGTAAGTAGTTTCACGAAA
>NW_003550261.1:0-1289 GCF_000090795.2 Amphimedon queenslandica | reverse complement strand
TGTGAGTCACTCACTACTATACTGCTTCCCTCTTTTGTCATGTAATGTATATAGGATAAATCCATAATGAAAATATAAACACACACAATGATGACATAAAACTCATGCAAAATAGATAGACTGTTGTAATCACAAATCGGACCTGAATGCAGGGTTTTGTATCTTTTCATTTTCAGCAGCTGAAGTTATAAAATGTCTATAAAATACTGCAACCAGAATTCCATATACGGCACCTCTCCTTCCCGATGAAACAGCAACGACAATTAACAACACAATTATGAGAATAAAAATTATCAGGAGAAGAGGGATCATAGCAAAGACCCAGAAAGGAGGCAGTAAATCACTCCCTCCATCTAAAAAATAAGAAAAAATATTTAATGATTGTATACGCTCATATGACATGTAGCTAACAGCCTAGTAGACTAACAGGCTAAAATTATAAGTCTATGTAGGTGTCAATTGCTCTAGCACTGGAGCAATATTTTTGTGTGTTATTTTTAATTGATTATTGAGGCAATTAACACCTCACTACCATATGGTTCCAAATTTTTGTTGATCCAAACAAAGTATAAACAAATTTGTCAGGTATTTTTGTTGGACAAAATTTTTAACCAATGAAATTTTGTTCTACCTGGGTACTATGGTGATTAATAAAAAAGGAAAAAAAATTTATTGATGAAAAATTAATCTTAACAAGAAATTAAGATTTTGATGAAATTTTTGACTGAAAAAACGTACATGTACATGTACTGTTATTGCTTAATCAATTATTATTATTATTATTATTATTTTAGTTATATTGATTGTGAATGTAATTAATTACTAAATGTGTATAAAATTTGTCTTTTCTCTTTCTCTCTCTGTCTTAATTATTATTGATATGTATTCATGCCCTAGACTATAGGGCAAAGACACTTACACTATGTTCAATGGCTAACGTATAAGTGAGGTCAAAACCTATCACAAGTATATGAAGGAGGTATTGTATGTGCCATATATTTTGCAGTTGTAAATTTCATGATTCGGCTGCAATTTTGTATTTGCAAAAAATGGAATTTTTTACTGTAAATACAGTATCTACTACAATCAGCATGCTATTTTGTGGATTTTAATTTTACAAAATGTGAAGATTGCTAAATTTTATCCTGGGTATTATATATCATACTAAACGGAGTTATATACAAAATATAAACCTGCAAAAATAAAAAAAATGATGTCATCATTATAAGATATTATGGTATATCCGGAATCAAGAAAACTAACAAAAAACATTAGTGAATTAGTGAATA
>NW_003550259.1:2357-3732 GCF_000090795.2 Amphimedon queenslandica | reverse complement strand
TGCATCAAATCATCAAATTACGCATGCAGTTTTCATGTGACGTTGATCATAAACCTACAATGAGACTTATTGACTTATTTTGAAAGGTGAGGCAAACACTCAACAATTGATACTAAGTCAAAGCCACGGGATCGAGAAAGAGATCAGAATGAGAATTAGGAAGCTAGTGCCCAGGTTCCTCAAACTACCTGCATCACAAACCTCACCAATCTACCCACCGTGACCTGGCTTAGCTCAACTGTATAGTGTTTGCCTGCTTTTAATGAGTTAAAGGATCGAGACGAAAAAAGAAAAACAAAAGCCTGATCCTTTCTTCTGCTTAGAGTCCATATCACACAAAAAGGAAAGAGAGTGAAAGAGGAGAAGAGAGGGTTTCAAGCATGAGATACTGGGTGCCTCGATCCGACCCAAAAGGGGGACACGACTTCTCCCACACTCCTGGGCGAAACCCTCTCCCCTCCGCTGACCCTCCCCTTCCCTCTCACATGATCGGGACTAAAAGCAGGTCACTGTAAAAAAGGGTAGCTCAACCCATACAGTGAAAAAATATGCTCATGTCTTCATTTAATCCAAAACAGCTCGGATATGTTCTCCTCTCCTCCTCTGGTAGTCTATCAGTTCTTCTCTTTCCTCCTATCAGAATGCTGGTAATAAATGAAGATCCAATATTGTAAACTGCATATTAGTGCTGGATGCCTGAGCTTCAATGCTATGATAGCAGTGGAAAGTACTATAGCTGTGTCCACATCAGTGACCACCTCCTTGTTAGCTGATGTCCTTCCAAAGAGCCATTAGTAAATCATATGGAATGTTCTTGATTGATACACTAGATCTCACAAGGTACTGAATTAATTCATGATGCATGGTAACAAATGATGCTTTGGTGTAATTGAAAATACCAAAATTGATTGAAGTTTTCCTGAAATCAGGTGGACTGATCCAATGATGACAAAGATTGTCCAGAGAAAGCAAGACTGGAGACCAGGAGATGTTGCAGTTTTACGCTACGTGAGGACACGTGTACAAACACGAACAAAAACATCATAATATATTGTCATGCACACATGTACATGCAGACACTAACATATTAAAAACAAGAATATGAAATATGGGCACCGGTACATGTACATACATACAGAACCAGTAAGGGACAACCAATATTATACATAAGGGTGCACTCTCAAACTCTCAAAGTTTATTTGAAAGAACGGGGCTACGTGTACACATGCAAAGGGATGTATGATGTATAGTACAACTATTCAGGAGCCCATGAAAAAGGTTGGGCTCCTGATTTATTACTTAGCTGGTATCCATAATGATAGGACAATCCAATTGGTTTTCTTGGACGTTTACTGGGATTGAGTGACACAAATTG
>NW_003550259.1:0-1370 GCF_000090795.2 Amphimedon queenslandica | reverse complement strand
TGCTCCTTTAAAGGGCAGCAGCACTGGTACTGTTTGAGTATCATGAATGGGGGGACAGATCCTTCTACCGCTCCCTCGGTCCCTGTCTCGGCCAAGGAGCCAGAGATCATCTCCAGTGTGTCCGTTCATACCATTCATTGGTACCTCCAGTGTTGTATCTATGGTCCATCCAAGGTTTGTCTCCTTCCACTTTGCCTCTTCAAAGCGAGCCTTGCACACCAACTCCTCAAGTTCCGTTCTATCCCAGTCAGCTTCTTATGCAATCCAGACTCAAAATCTTTATACATAGAATAACTTCCTCAACTCCTATAAGCATACTCATCAACTGACTCGTTCGAACCTTGTCTCCTCTAATGAAACATACTCGTCTGTACTGCTGTTAGTCGAACGGGAGTAAATCTTTTAGCAAGAGCTGCTTTTAGAGCATCACAGCTCCTCTTCTCAGACTCAATCACTGCAAGGCTTGTAGAAGGATCTAGCGCCGGGGCCCTCCAGCCTCAATGGAAACTGTGTTAGACGTCTAGCTTTTTATGGTCGTCCCATCTACATTAGACTGCCATTTCCTCGAAGCGGTCAATCCATTCCTCAAACGAGTCTTCTTCAGCATACTCCTTTGCTCCTTTAAAGGGCGACAGCACTGGTAACTGTTAAGCATCATGAATTGGAAGACATCCTTCTACCGTTCACTCGGTCCTTAATTGTCTCGTCCAAGGAGCCAGAGATCGACGTCTCCACTGTGTATTCCAGTTGCTCAGGTTTTCGCCTCCAGCTCACTCTTCTCTTAACCATCGAGCTCCTCTCCTCTGGCCTCCCACTTCTGTTTCTCTAGTTCAGCCGCGGTCTGCAGCCGTGGACGTGGTCATGACTGGCCATCACAGTTGGCAGGGCAAATTATATCAGTCTCTCCTAATCAAAAGAAAAGGAATACAAGTTAACATGATCTTACGATAACATTAGGACAAACAACTTGTAAATTTAAAATTAAATTTTATTTTAAAATTGAATATTTAATATTTAAATTTGAATCTTAAAATTCACAAGACACACAAAGAGCAAGTTCTAAACCAATCTTAATTAGGGAACAAATGTTTATACAGATTTTAGCAAACGTAGATGCATTATTACGTGAAGTGACATATGCACAGACATAACACAATTTTAATCATGCTAGGGGAGGCATAGGGTGGGACATTATAGTCTTGTTGTGATGACATAACAAGATTATAGTACATGTAATGAACCTACCATTTACAAAATAAGACCTAGCTTCTTTTGTTGCTCCCCATCCTTCGAATGGACAGTCCTGAATAAAGTGTTGTGTACTGCCACATCGATGGCACTTGTAGCCCCCTTTATTTCTCTTCAGTCAT
>NW_003550258.1:1632-3733 GCF_000090795.2 Amphimedon queenslandica | reverse complement strand
TCTAGCCAGTATCACAAACACTATCAGTATAAGTAACTGGAGGAAGCACACTATTATGTAGTAATGCAATAAAGATTTGAAGTAAGACTGCAGCACAGAATTAAAAGCATATCCTGCAAGTGAAGTATAACAGAGTCCAACCATCATTCCTCTCATGTGTTCTGGAGACTGTGCTACTGTAAACTCAAGGGAAGTAGGATAAATAAGAAAAAAAGAAATTCCAAGCAGCACTTGTTGAATTATTAATAGAAAACCATACCTGTATGGGAGATAAATTTGAATTAATAATTGAACTATGCAACCAAATAAACCAAAGAGGATTCCAGCACCCATTCTAGTAAGCATACTGGGTATATACTTGTGGAAGCAACCACGAATGATGAACTGATAAATGAAGAATAGGAGTACAATTGTGACAGGATAAGCATCAATCAACATAATCATGACACAGTCTACTAATGATTTGTTGAAGCAATCACTATCAGAAACGTTTGAAATGAGCCCAAACCCAAGGATAGTAATGAATAATGGTAGCATACGAAAGAATGTCTTCACATCTTCTACCTCTTCCTCTGTGAATGGTCCACCATATTTATCCTTACCCAGGTCTATTCTTGAAGGAGCCTCTTCCTCCCAGTAGGTCAGAGCACTACGATTCTCAGGATACTTGTGCTTCCTGGCATAACACAATACTCTAACTATCAGTTTAATGGGATTCTTGATCAGTGATATATTCTCCAGTTTGTGTTTAAATAATGAATGAGATACCAGTATAAGGGACAGTGCTACTCCTGATGTTATAAAAAAGACTATCTCTGCAGTAACAATGCCAAGCCTAGCATCAAGTAGTTGTAACCAATCCCTCAGAATGTATGCAACTGGTAAAGCAGCAATATTCAAGTATATAATAGTACTCATTTCATTAGATGATCCTCCAATTAACTGATCAATATTGTACTGGATAATATTAGCCTTAAAAGCAGTGACACCAATATAGTTGATAACAACTCCAGGAACAATCCACATCCTCCCCAAAAGCCTGTAGCTGTTTAATATGAAGAAAATTCCAGTTGTAATCCACGAGATCAAACAGAGTACAATTCCAATCATTATTGCTCTGTATCTTCCTATGTAGACATCAGTTAATAGTCCAGTGAGAGGGTACAACATATAGCAAACTAAAGGAATATAATTTGACGATGTTCCTATGATCCTACTAGTGAATACATTCAAATAATGCTGAATAGTCATCAGATACACCCAAACAAGAACCATAATAACAGAAAAAGACATACTAGGAACTACATAGACTCTAGCCCTTGATAGAGCCATTGCTATCTCCTCCTTCATTTCTCTAGAGGATGCAGGTGTAGAGTCTAACCAGTTTACATTAGCAATTACATGATTGAGTGATTATATACTTATATGGAATACAATTTACTACTGTTATTGTTAAAATGCTTGCAGTTTTTACTATGGTACCCAAAATTGTGCTACCATATTGTCATACCAAGTATAAACTAATTATTACAAATACATTTTACTGATTAATCTTCAATTATTACTATTTCACTCTCGGGAATTTCTTGATGTCTCTCATATTCATCTTCTTGTTCCATGTATCTCTGATAATGATCATCAACTATCTAAACAATATTAACTTCATTCTCTCTCACACGATACTTGTAACGTCTAGCCAGTATCACAAACACTATCAGTATAAGTAACTGGAGGAAGCACACTATTATGTAGTAATGCAATAAAGATTTGAAGTAAGACTGCAGCACAGAATTAAAAGCATATCCTGCAAGTGAAGTATAACAGAGTCCAACCATCATTCCTCTCATGTGTTCTGGAGACTGTGCTACTGTAAACTCAAGGGAAGTAGGATAAATAAGAAAAAAAGAAATTCCAAGCAGCACTTGTTGAATTATTAATAGAAAACCATACCTGTATGGGAGATAAATTTGAATTAATAATTGAACTATGCAACCAAATAAACCAAAGAGGATTCCAGCACCCATTCTAGTAAGCATACTGGGTATATACTTGTGGAAGCAACCACGAATGATGAACTGATAAATGAAGAATAGGAGTACAA